>NW_027660673.1:30000-105000 GCF_963280865.1 Gymnoscopelus braueri | reverse complement strand
TGGAGTCATCCCTGATTCGTACTTAGCTGCACACTGGTGTCGTGCACCAAAAATAACAGATCTACAAGTGTCCCAGGCTTTAGGGTTAGGGTACAAAAAAGCATTCGTGAAAATGTGCGCGCGCACGCACGCACATACAGTATGATAGCTTGGAGTACTGGAAGAGAGGTAACATCAGCAGCAGTGATGAATTCTGGGTAACCCTCTTCAGGGAAAGTGAACCCCAGCATTTTTGATTGGCTATTTTCAGCAAAAGCTTTCCCCACAATTACAGACAATGGAAAATACACTAGTATAGAGCCCTGAGGGACTCCGGTCAACCATATGGGGTTTAAATGGTTAAGTCGTGCCACTTTCCAAGGCTTGGGCAGTTCTTTCTCCTTTCTAAAAAAGAAGGGTGCAGGCCAAAATTGAGAGGTATAGAGCGAAGTGATGAAAAGTGATGGAGAAACACACAGAACCCGGCACTAGTAGGCACAGCACAATTGTCTTTGCCAGTGGTGAACATAACGTAGGCTACTCAACTCCAGTGCTTGAGTCAAAGTATAGATACTCCTGAGTCCTGGTCAAATATTACTCAACTACAAGTGAAAGTTGCTCTGTCAAATTTGTACTCAAGTTAAAGTACTAGAGTACTTGCTTTTACAAAACATGTCAATTACAGTGAAAATAGCAGATCTACAAGTTCTGAACGCGTCACAATGTAGATATGATATTTTCACTATATTTGGAATAGGGCTCAAGTGGTTGATTCATAATGTACTTTTTCTCTTCCTAGAAAGTTAGTGGAGTCAAAAGTACAATATTTGTCTTGGAGTAGTGGAGTGAAAGTCCTCCTAAGTATCCAAAAACACAAATACTCAAGTTAAGTAGGTAATACTAAAAAAATATACACTTAAGTACTCAAGTAAATGTACTTAGTTACATGGGAACCACTGGTCTTTGCTAGTTTACAACTGACACACTTGCATTTTTTTACGTCCAACCCCAATTGTATAATTAGCAAATATGCCGAACTTGCACATCTGTGCGCTGATGGGCGTTGGTCATAAAATGAGCTGTGGTCTGCCATAATGCTATCTTCATATCTATCTTCATAACTGGGAATGAACGTGTGAGTATTGAGTTGTCAAGATATCACATGTGTCTTGGACATAAATGAGGACATTGCTGGAGGTGTGATTCTTTGCCCATATCAAATGCAGTGTGGTGGAAAGTGACTATGTACAGTACATTTACTCAAGTACTGTACTGTACTTAAGTAAAATGTTGAGGTATTTTTTACTTAACTAGAGTATTTCCAATTTTCAATCATTTTACTTCTACTCCACTACATCTCAGAGGCAAATATTGTACTTTTTACTCCACTATAATTATTTGAAAACTTACTTTTACTGTGCAGATTTTCATTATTATTACAAAACCACTTCAGAACTATATACTTTGGTAATTTGAAAATAGCCGATCTAAGCTCACAACACGTCGTGAGCTTGTAGATCGGCTACTTTAAAAAGATTTTTATACTTTTGAAAACTTTTGAAATGGAAACCTTATAGCCGTATTTTGATGCTAACACTCTTGTACTTTTACTCAAGTACATTTTGAATACCGGACTGGAACTTGTAATAGGGTATTGATACTTTTACTCAAGTAAAACATGTGATTACTTCTTCCATCACTGATAAAATGCCACTTTCCCCCATGTCTCCTGACATTGTTTTATCACTGCTATATGGTTGCACACTTTCTCCTCAGCAGAAAATTGCTCACGTCTCCTTCCAACTTCCAGAATCTGTCATTTAAATAGCAATGCGCCCAAGCTCAAGCATATACCTGCTGTAGCTCTTCAAGGGAATGGGAGAAGCCACTCTGATTAAAAGATTGGAATAATTGATGTGTAAGAAAGCCCTTAGTGTTGCATTTAATGTTAGCCTCTGGGGGGTGCTGTTCTCATTGCTCGCAGGTGGTGGTGATTTATATAATTACTAATTGACCTAGATGGACAAACATTTTGTGCATTCATGAGACACTATGTCTCCCCTGCTTTCTCCTTTTCCTCATTGTTTTAAGTTATTTTCTTGTTATAGAAAGTAATTATGATGTACCCTTTGGTGTGTTAAGGTTATCCCTTCTCTGTATATGTTGTGTGTAGAAAGTAGTCTCGGACGTTTGTTTATATTTGCAACTCAGTGCCTACAATGTTCATGCCACCTTATATGCCCAAAACACACCCATGGCATGGCATTGGCATCATTCAATCCCGGAACGCATCTGTGTTATTGTCTCCGCCAGGCCGAAAGGCATGGCGAGAGAGTATGTTTTACCCTCTGTCCGTCCGTCCGTCCGTCCGTGTGTGTGTGTGTGTGTGTGTGTCCTGTCCGTGTGTTACCAGCTAATCTCCGGCACCGTTGGCCCGGTCGCTGCGAAACTGTGCACACCCACTCCTTGGATGCCAATTCAGAACCTCTGTCCCACATTTTTCACATGGGCCTGTTATAGCGCCACCAGGAGGCCAATTTGTGCAAAACCCATTTTTTCCCATTACACCTACAGCTTTTAACCAAACGTCATGCAAATCGGTACACAGTATCTCTATAGTCATGTGATCAACCCGGATCTGTCCGATTTCCCATATTGCATCCTCATTGGCTAAGGTTGGCTTCCAAAGTTTGCAAGATTGGTCCGTTTTGAACAAACTGCCTCCAATCATGAACGCAGCTTGCCATTTCCATAAAATTGCACACGCACATTCCCACAAGGCCGAGGAAGAAATGCCACTTGAACATTTTCAAATCAGCCTCATGGTGGCGCTATAACTGGCCGATTAGCATTTTTAACTATAACTGCACCGATCTGCGTGAAACTTTGCACGCACACTCCCTAGAGGCCAAGGAAAAACATCTGGACTGCATTTTTGGATCTGCTTTTTACAGCGCCACCAGGAGGCCGACTTATGTAAAATACATTTTTGGAGATTATTCCTTCAGATTCTGTCCAAAAAACACGCAAATTGGTACACTGCATCTCCATAGTCATGTGATTCTGATGGATCTGTCCGATATTTCATATTCCATCCTATTTGGCTTACAGTGGCTTCCAAAGTTTGCAGGATTGGTCAGCTTTGAACAAAATTTTTCATGCAGATTCCCACTAGGCCGAGGAAGAAATGCCCCCCTTTTCACATTAACATTGGCCTGTTATAGCGCCACCAGCAGGTCTAATTTAGCAAAACACATTTTTGGAACAAAATGCCTCAAATCATGAATGCAGTGTCCCATTGAAAGGCCTAAGAAGAAATGCCACCCTTTTCACATTGGCCTATTATAGCGCCACCAGGAGGCCACAATAACCTACCTGACCTGGTGGAGACCTGTGCTCCCAGGAGCACTTTTTCTAGTTTTAGATACAACCATTGTTGTCTCCGCCAGGCCGAAAGGCATGGCGAGAGAGTATGTTTTACCCCCGGTCCGTCCGTCCGTGTGTGTGTGTCCTGTCCGTGTGTTACCAGCTAATCTCCGGCACCGTTGGCCCGCTCGCTGCGAAACTGTGCACACACACTCCCTGGATGCCAATTCAGAACCTCTGCCATTTTTCACATGGGCCTGTTATAGCGCCACCAGGAGGCCGATTTGTGCAAAACCCATTTTTGACATTACTCCTACAGATTTTATCCAAACGTCATGCAAATTGGTACACAGTATCTCTATAGTCATGTGATCAACCCGGATCTGTCCGATTTCCCATATTCCATCCTGATTGGCTAAGGTTGGCTTCCAAGGATTGGTCCGTTTTGAACAAAATGCCTCGAATCATGAACGCAGCGTGCAATTTCCGTGAAATTTCACACGCACATTCCCACTAGGCAGAGGAAGAAATGCCACCCATTTCACATTGGCCTGTTATAGCGCCACCAGCAGGTCTAATTTAGCAAAACAAATTTTTGGAGCAAAATGCCTCAAATCATGAATGCAGTGTCCACTGTCCGATTGCCATGAAAGGCTAAGAAGAAATGGCACCCTTTTCACATTGGCCTATTATAGCGCCACCAGGAGGCCACAATAACGTACCTGGCGGAGACTTGTGCTCTGAGGAGAACTTTTTCTAGTTTTTTATACTTTGGCTAGACTGTTCATTGAGAGTCTGCACCCGTCTGCCCACTTAATCAATTGACAGTAGAGCACGTTCAGCTCGGGACTTCTGTCCCATAGTATTTGAACCACTGCAGTAGATCAGTGGTTCTCAACCTTTGGGTCGGGACCCCGAGGAGGGTCCCTACATGATATTTGGGGGGGTCCCCATATGACAGTGAAGTGACAATTTAATGAAAAAAAAGACCATTACTGCATCAAAAGTAATCAACAAACTATACTATAAAAACTGGTCAAACATTGGCCAAATTGTCAAAGAATATACGAAAGAGGCAAAATGTGTACAAATAG
Organism: Gymnoscopelus braueri; assembly: GCF_963280865.1. Lineage (NCBI taxonomy): Eukaryota > Metazoa > Chordata > Actinopteri > Myctophiformes > Myctophidae > Gymnoscopelus > Gymnoscopelus braueri. The sequence goes on along the minus strand of NW_027660673.1, from coordinate 100,561 downwards.
CCGATCTACAAACTCACAACGCTTGTAGATCTGCTGTTTTCACAATATTTATATGTGGAACCGTGTGAAACTAAATTGAATGCCTCAACTCTTACAAGTCCAAGTGCTTTTCAGGGTGGGGGGTCCCCAGTTAAAAAAAATATTATTTTGGGGGGTCCCCAGTTAAAATATAATTATTTTGGGGGGTTGCTGCCTAAAAAGGTTGAGAAGCACTGCAGTAGATCATGGCAATAAGTCCTGCAGTGCTAAATTACTATGGTGAATAGTTAGCTGCCAAAACGTCAGATTTTTGCTTATAATTAATGGCCATATGGTCCCAGACAGACACTATGCACACAGACCTTTCTCCTCAGCATGGACTCAAACTGCCAACCCTCCACTGCACTCAGGTGAACACAGTGCTGGTGTGGTAGTGAGTTTACACCAAGGGTTACTCCATGCCCATGGGCATAGCACCAGAAGGACATCATCTGACCTCGTTCCCCCCAAAGTTCGGCTCAAACATGGGTAGAAATGCTTTCCACTATGCTGCCACCAAATTGTGGAATGATCTACTGTACCCAAAGACATAAAGGACTCCCTACCTAAACGCGTTTTACATTTTATTATGGCATGCCCAAAATGGGGATGCCAAGTTATATGGAGTATTTAATGATTCAAGGGAACATGCTTCTTTCACATGAGGATTGACATATTATTGGTATGACCCTTTAAAAATGTGGAATCTCTGAGCACCAGATTACGTTAGAAATAATGTAACATCCAGTCCCTTAGCTAGATCTCTTCCACTCTCAGATATATGACAGCATATACAGTATTATGCCAGATATATGCCAGCATGACTGTCCATGGTGGCACACGACAGATAATTATGCTGAATACGGTACATCATCTGTTAAATCAAATTAATGTTGTGTTAATTCCATGTTTAGAATATATACACACAGAGTTAAATGAACCCTGTGGATTTCCCTGCGTGTTTATACCCATCAACACGGCTGCTGTGAAAAGGGTCTATGGCCTTTCAATCCAATTAAATTCCTCTTACAGCCCCTTTTGCATTATTTTAACACCTGTGGCTCTGTTGTGTTCAAGTTTGTGTGTGTGTGTGTGTGTGTGTGTGTGTGTGTGTGTGTGTGTGTGTGTGTGTGTGTGTGTGTGTGTGTGTGTGTGTGTGTGTGTGTGTGTGTGTAGAGTGTGGCCTTGAGTTCTTTCTCTGTCTTCAGTGCCACACGTGTCTACAGGGGATACTCATTAACACGTGCAAACATGATTATTCATACATAAACACGCACGGACGCACACACATTCCATACACACATACACTTAGGAGGAAGAGGGGGAACGCTGGACTCGGTGCTGCTTCAAATAAGGGCTGATTTATACTTAGATAGATTTATACTTTGTCTCGCACCAACAGTAGCAGATCTACAAGCCTAGATTGTAAATTGTCTATTTTCGGTCCGTGGCGCCAGGCACAAGCTAATGTAAATCACGCATAACTGAACAGTGCTTCTGTGTTGAAGAGGGAATTGTTTTGAGGCCTAATCATTGTCTGCACTCCCAGACTTTGATGTGTGTTTCCAGCATGTCCCACAGTAGAATCAACATATTCATGACGGTCTCTCTCTCGCAGACTATTGGAGCCCTCTGTGCCCTCTGTGCTCAATTTCCGTAAGTCTGCATCGCTGCAAACTTTGCTTGAGGCAATAGCCCACAATTCATAACGTTATGATGTTGCCTCATGTTATGTGTGGGGAAATAAATACATAGGCTATAGCAAATAAAACATGGAAGGAGCAGGCAAGAACAAGTTTAGAAGAAGGAAAAAACACCATGATACTGACCATGATACTGATATGATGCTGACCATGATACTAACATGATACTGACATTGACAATGATACTGACAGTGACATGACACTGACCATGATACTGTCATGATACTGATATGATGCTGACCATGATACTAACATGATACTGACATTGACACTGATACTGACATGACACTGACCATGATACTGATCTACAAGTAGATATTAGTAGTATTGTAGATCGGATATTTTTGGTGAAAATCCATACTGATTCTGAGGCCTTTACAAGTTGTTGTACTCAGTCTCTCACACATTTAAGCAGAACATACAGGTGATGTTAATTAAAGTGTTATGGTTCAGTGTTCCGGGTAGAGGGTATAGACATGTGGGCCCATGTTTGCACTGTAACAGCCCCTAACAAGATTCTATGTGTGTGTTTGTCAACTGGGTGAGTTTCTCTCAAAAGGTTTGTTTTTTTAGATTGTATTCAAAGTGGGCAATATGTCACAGTTTTTATTATATTTTGACACTTGCTTTGGCAATGTAAGTGTATGTTGGAATTACATTTAATTGCTACATTAATAATTAATAATAATTACAATAAACTTTACATTTGGACAAATCTCAAAGCTACAATGAACATGTGCATGAAAACCATGATCACACCACGATAAAACAAATCTAAGAGAGCAGAAACAAAACATTAAAAACATGAGGGGCACAAGCCCTACCTGACATTGACTGATCTAAGAGCGCCCTCTGGTGATAGTGAGAGAGAACTCACCTGCAGGAAAATTTGATGAATTTGTAGTGGTGTAAAGTATAAGTAAGTATATAAGTATATTCTAAGTTATAAGATACTTAGTTAGGCCTACTTTACACCACTGCAAATTCAAGTACTGTACTAAAATGTCAAAGGTATTTATACTTTACTTCAATATTTACATTTCTTGATACTCTTAACTTCTACACAAATACTGTAAACCTTTCACTCCACTGAATTTATTTGACAACTAATAACGGGTCTTAGGGGGAAAATGAATCCGGTCCTTGGGCAAAGGAAAATATGGGACATAAATGAAGTGGTCATTGACACTGCTAAATAAAACCAACTCTCTAACTCCATCAAGTGTTCAGTGTCAAGACAGCAGGACAGATATTTATTTTGTACTGTGAATACTATAAACAGTGTGCAGATGTCTACAGTTCACAGCCTATTCCACCATTACAGAAGTTGAAACAACTGAAGTTGTACCCGGTGTTACTGCAGATAAAGGATCTGTATCTGCCTAGAATGGAAGAAGCCACGGTGAGACCTGGCTTGAGGGAGTTTTCTGGGTCTTGTTATATGGACTGTTATATGTACGTATATGTGAACAGGCTGGTGTCGAGGTCTAAGAACTAAGTCCAATGATCTTACCGTATACTGTTTTTGTCCTTTATATTTATTTACTAAGTTAAGCTGAGTGATAGCTGAACTATTGTAATGAGACCATCTGGGTCTGTATGTCACTGTGTCCTCCAGAGGGTGCTGTTGCTCGGCTATGCATGGTTTGCATGGCTCTACTGTACCTGCCAGTCTCACTGTATGCATGTAGGCAATCCAATGTGCTTTACACAGAACATCAAGCAAAGGAAACACAATTAAAAAATAGGATGCATAAAACAAAAGCAGTAAAAATGAACAGATACAGTTATAGGCTACAGAGCAGAAGTGAAAAGAGAAAAAGTAAAGTAACTCACTCAAAGGCAGTGGCAAACAGAAAGGTCTTTAGTTGTGTTTTAAAATAACTAAGAGTGGCAGCAGACCTGCAGTTTTCTGGGAGTTTGTTCCAGACATGTGGTGCATAAATACTAAATGCTGCTTCCCCACATTTATGTTTGGTTTTAGGGACAGAAAGCAGATCCTTCCCAGATGACCTGAAAGGTCTGGATGGTTCATGATATCGTAGAAGATCAGAAATGTGTTTAAAGCTATATATAGACCAACAATAAGTATTTAGATGAAGTTGCAAGGTACGTTTGAGGAGCAGGGGAGCATTTGTCACTGCTCATAAGAGAACGAAAGTCACAGGTCTCACTGCTGAATTCATGTTGGGTTAATTCATGCCGTGAGAACCATAACCGCACAGACCATGAGCAGTTGGCCACATCCAGGGGTGGAAACGTTGGGGTGACACAGCAGTACAGGCTCACTTCCTTAAAACAGGCTGTTTTTTTCAGACTCCTCTAACCGAGATATATAGAGATATAGAACAAAACTAGACTAGGCCTATGTCCCATTCAAATATTTTAAACAGCAAAAAGTGATTGAGAATTGATATATTATTGACTCTCAGGCAAAAAAAAGTAAATAAGTAAATAAAACTACTCCGGAGATGAGTGGGGGGGAGGGGATGAGTTGGGTACCTACTTAATCTGATTTTTTCCACCTATTGCTTGGAGCCTAGCGACCTTTAATTACAAAGTTGTGGGGCATCCTGGTGGCTCACCTGCAGTGGTGGAAAGTAACTATACATTTACTCAAGTACTGTACAAGTACAATTTTGAGGTACTTTTACTTTACTTGAGTACTTCCAACTTTCAATACTTTTACTTCTACACTACATCTCAGAGGCAAATATTGTACTTTTACACCACTATAATTATTTGAAAACTTTAGTTACTTTAAAAGTACATTTTGAACACTGATCTTGCACATGTAACAAAGTATTTCTACAATAGGGTATTGATACTTTTACTTAAGTAAAACAGGTGAGTACTTCTTCCATCACTGCTAGTGGCTCACCTGGTAGAGGCTCAGTTATTGCCTGAGCCGGCCCTGGTTTGAATCTGACCCCTGGCCTTTTGCTACATGTCCTGTCTTTCAGAAATGTCACACAGACACCCTGTTAAATGAATGTTATTTTGATTTTAAGGTAATATATGATATGATGGTACAGTTCACAGCATTACACTGATTAAGAAACTTTACACAAACAAATTATAAAGGTGGTGTAATAAAGAAAACTGTAAAAAAAAACAAAGGGTACAATGAATTTTTATTGTTAACAAATAAACTGCCTTTTTTGTCTCTTTTTACTTTTGAAGATATATTTAAAAAAAAATGTAACTCAAATAAAATATGGAACTCAAGATTTCAAAATGTATCTCCCCCTACAATGTTTAAACTGGACACTTAAGCTCCACTATAATAGATACTGTTAACAATTTAAAAACATCTTATACAGATTTTTAGGAGGAGCATGTCCCCTAAAAATACATCATGTTGTGGTCAGGCAGCGAAGTATAACATTATGAAATGCTTAGCAAGAAAGGGAACTGACATGCAAAACTCAAAAGTCTTCAGAGTATGATGGTTGCCAACCCAAAAGGCACAAACATGTTATTTCAAATGTTTTCAGCAATCACAAATACACTTTTAACGAAAAAGTGCTTATCGGAGCACAGGTCTCCGCCAGGTCAGGTAGGTTATTGTGGCCTCCTGGTGGCGCCATAATTGGCCAATGTGAAAAGGGTGGCATTTCTTCCTTGGCCTAGTGGGAATGTGCGTGCATTCATGATTTGAGGCATTTTGTTAAATGTTTTTTGCTAAATTAGACCTGCTGGTGGCGCTATAACAGGGCAATTTGAAAAGGGTGATATTTCTTCTTCGGCCTACTGGGAATGTGTGTGCACATTTTCATGGAAAATGTACACTGTTCATGATTTGAGACATTTTGTTCAAAACGGACCAATCCTGCAAACTTTGGAAGCCAACCATAGCCAATCAGGATGGAATATGAAATATCGGACAGATCCGTCTTGATCACAGGACTATAGAGATACTGTGTACCGATTTGCGTGATGTTTGGATAAAATCTGTAGGAGTTATATCCAAAAATGGTTTTTGCACCAATCTGCCTCTTGGTAGCGCTATAACAGGCCCATGTGAAACATTTGGGGCAGAGGTTCTGAATTGGCATCCAGGGAGTGTGTGTGCACAATTTCGCAGCGACCGGGCCAACAGTGCCGGAGATTAGCTGGCCGCAGACAGATGGACAGACACACGGACGGACGAACAGGGGGTAAAACATACTCTCTCGCCATGCTTTTCGGCCTGGCGGAGACAATAACACAAAGCAGCAGAAGGAAACAGGTGTTTCCTTAAGCTTTTGTTAGAGATGTAAAGGTGTGAAGTCTGGTTTAGAATTTGAGACACCATGCACGTCATGCCCAAGAGTGTGAACTTGCTAGTTTCTGTCAAAAGGCATTTTTTAAGTAAAAAGTATATTAATAATGTACAGAAATAATGCATGTATTACAATATTTTACTATATATTTGTATGTTATCTTACTCACTTCAGTGTTGCAGAATGGACTGCTGCCTGAGCTGCTGTCTGTTCTAGCTGTCTGGATTTATCTCTGTTACGCCTCAAGCACTTTTGGGTGGCACTTGTGAACGTATACATGCATGCAGGTGCATGTGCACACAGCGCAGAAAGAAATACTCTTTATCACAGAGTATAAGTGTAAACTTACACATTGTTTGTTCACATGTTATGCTATTTAGATGTATTTTACTAAAATGTGTCTCCCCCTATAGTGTTTAAACTAGACACTCCAAGCTCCACTATAATAGATACTGTTAACAATTTTAAAAGATTTTATACAGATTTTTGAAAGTCTTTTGTTTTTAAGTTATTCTCATTTTCTTACACACAATTTAAGACATTCCAATGTTCACACCTTCAGAATCATGCACACACGCACGCACGCACAATCAGCCCTATGATTCCTCAGCCCTACGTTTCCCCATCCTGAAATGTCTGGTTTTAGCAACAATGCTAAACTCAAAAGTCTTCAGAGTATGATGGTTGCCGACCCAAAAGGCACAAACATGTATTTTCAACAATGACAAAAAAAGTATGCATGTAACACTTTTAATAACACAAAGCAGCAGAAGGAAACGGGTGTTTCCTTATAGCTTTGTGAGAGATGTGGGTGTGAAGTCTGCTTTAGCATTGAAGACATCATGCACGTCAAACCAGTGTGAACTTGCTAGGTTCCGTCAATAGGCCTTTTTAAAGTATTTTTATGTATGTATATATATATATATATATATATATATATATATATACACACACACACACACAATTATTTGTTTTCTAAATATGTTTAAATGTTATCTTACTCACTTCAGTGTTGCAGAATAGACTGCTGTCTGTTCTAGCTGTCTGGCTTTATCTCTGTTACACCTCAAGCACAAACGTTTGGGTGACACTTGTGAATGTACATGCATGCAGGTGCATGTGCGCACAGTGCAGAAAAAAATACTCTTTGCCCCAGAGTATATGTATAAACTTACACATTGTTTGTTCACATATGGTATGCTATTTAGATGTATTTTACTTTATTTTCACTTTTATCTGACTCACTCACTCACTCACTCCAGAGAAACAAGTCCGACTTTTTAGTTTTTGGTGCATTAGATTAGAGATCAGAGCGGGAGGTGTTATTGGCACATTGTATGGCTTTCTGAATAGAATTGGAAGAGTAGCCTTTAAACCAAGTACTCATAACGGTTTGTTTGGAGTGAAAGTCATCAAGATCTGACCTAAAAAAATTACCTACTGGGATGTTGTCCTTTAGGTGTCCAGGATGGTTACTGGTAGCATGCAAAATGTTATTGCGTTCCATGTCTTTTCTGAAAATAGATGTGTGAATCATTCCATTTTCATCCTTGGATATAGTTAGATCCAAATAGTTAATTTAGTCAATGCTCTGTTCACAAGTGAATTTCAGGAAACTTGAGATATGATACAAAGTCCATTAGTTCAGTCTGTGTTCCCTTCCAAAATAACAGGATATCATCAATGTACCGTTTTCAGAACTTTGAATAATAGGGGTTATTATTGGAGTCACATAAAACTTTTTCTTCCCATTTTCCCACAACCAAAATCCAAGTCGGGCTTGTTTCTCTACAGAATATAACCACTGTGCTTCACAAATCAAAAAGATACTCAACAGACACTGGCATGTGCTCCAAACAGAGCCATCTGTGAAGGACCTCTGTGAATCCCCACCCCTTGTTGCAATCAGTAGATCACCCACAATCAAAGGTACAGTCATGTACAAAAATATGGTTCAAAAGAAGACCAAATGGCTGGCAACAACTGAATGTATAGATGTGGTAACTGTGCCTGTTGCAACAACACAACAGACAAGAAATCATTCAATCATCCCCACACTGGAAGGAAGATTCCTATTTGTGAACTGCAAATCGACACATGTGATTTACATGCTGTTATGTCCCTGTGGTCTAGCATTCGTAGGACAAACTAAACGACACCTCAAACAAAGAATATCAGAACACAAAACTGCAATGCGTACAGGAAATATAGATTATGCAATTGCAAAACATTATGCTGAAGCAAATCATGGTTCACCCTCTTCATAAAAATTCTGTGGGATTGATAAAATCGTGATGCCTATCTAAGGGGGTAATATTCTAAAGAAACTGGCCCAGAGAGAAATGCAGTGGATATACACACAACACTATGACACCCAATGGACTGAATGACGATTATAGCTTAAAATGCTTTTTGGGTTAAGACTGTCTTTGATGCCCCTGCACTGTTTATTGGATGTGTTACTTTATGTTACTTTATGACATATGCCTCAAATTGCCTGTAACTGCCTGTGTTCTTGCATACAAGTGATTGGACCTTGGTGATTGACAGGTGATTTCAGGTGTAGGTGAATTCTGACCTTTTGTATAAAGTGAGTTGAATCTATGTGATATGAATGCTCTGATGAAGGCTCATAGCCAAAACGCGTAAGCGTTCGTTTATTGGTGTGTGCCAAAAAAAAAAGTGGAAATATAACTTTGTCCTTCATTGATTAGAATTTTTGGATGTGCTAAATGTTTGGATTTTTTTTTAAATTCCTACTTTTGATGTGTATACTAGATTTTGGGTGTAGCACTCCACTGAGAAAACCCATTGTTGATGCGCAACCTCATTTTCTTATTCACCTGCTGGTAGTGTTACTGAATAGGAATGATCACCACTTGCTGGTGGTGCTACTGAATAGGAAGAAATTGTGGAATCATTACATCAACTAAAACTAACAAACGAACTCAAGCACACTTGTTTGTGCACACTTTTAATGTATAATGTATGTGTATGCATGTGCATGTGCTCACAAATGCACCCAGTGCAGAAAAAAGACGTAACCGCAGAATGTATGTGTGAACTCGAGGAACTGAGGTAGCTGTCAGCTGACCTCTTCTTTTCCACAGACAGTGCAGGCTGATACTGAAAATCTGATGCATGCCTTTATTAATAGTAGGCTGTAACACTCTTTTAGCTGGTCTGCCAAAGAGATTTGCAAAATTACAAATAAGACAGAATGCTGCTGCACGTGTCCTCACCAGGACTAAGCACTGAGCACACATCACACAGTAGTCCTAAGATCTCTGCATTGGCTCCCTGTCACTTCTAGAATAGATTTTATGATTATTTTATTTGTCTATAAATCACTTAATGGCTATGCACCAACATACATGTCAGATATGATCGAAAGGCATTAACCTAGTAGGTCACAGAGATCCTCTGGCACTGAATGTTTAGAAGTTTCAACTGTGGTAAGAGACATGGAGAGGCAGCTTTTAGTTTTTATGCCCCCAAACGCTGGCAGTCAATCTGAGAATGGCTGATTCAGTAGATATTTTTAAGCGTAATCTTAAAACATATTTATTTGGCCTTGCTTATCACAATGATTAATCTGACAGATATACTGTTTTTTTTCTGTAATTTCAAATTTCAATTTTTTTAAAGTGTTCTACACATTTGATTTGCTTTTTTATGCTCTCCTCTTTCTGTACTTGTTTTTATTTTATTTTTGTAATTTATTTGTATGATCTTTCTTTTATGTGTAACGTACAACGTTGAGTTGTATTCTATGTATGGAAGGTGCTATATAAATAAAGTTAATTATCATTGTCATTATAATTACATTGTATTTTGAATTGAAAACTATTTGAACACACAAGTAAAATTAAATATAGCCAAACAGCTTATTGCACAAATAGATTCATTAGCTGCATTAGTCTACAATTTGTGCATGTTGTGCACAAATTAGGCTCTACAACTACAGCCTAGAGGCCTTTATATATACAAAGTTGTAAGACATTTCACACACAGTCACCTTTTTAAAAGAAAGTTGCATTTATTTTAACATAACAGATGATTCTGGTACAGCTCAGGTCATCACACTGATTCATAAATGTACAAAAAAATAAGAAATAAAGGTGGTACAATAAAGCAGTACTTTAACTGTAAAAAAAAACTGCGACAACCAAAAACTTTTTTCAGGCTAATATGTAATACAATATATAAATCTTTTTATACTTTTGGAGATGTATCAAAAAAATAATTTAACTCCATTAAACCCTATGGAACTACTGTAAATGACTGGGTCATCCCTATATCCCCAGGGTTCTATGTTCCCTCAGTACTATTAACTTGGGAGTTGGGGTTGACACAATGGCCCTAATAAGGTGTAAATAAAGTTACTAAAGGAGGGTGTATTTTCTCTAAGCTAAAACTGACGTGCAATTCACAAAGGGGGGGTGTAGTAAATCCCTCAAATCCCTCAAAATCCCCCAGCTGGTTGTAGATTCTCAAGCGTGTTCCCGAGAAGTTCATTTGCATTGTTCCACACCCCTTTTCACACCATAAAAGGCAACAGAAAATGAAATGTCCAACTTGAACTTCACCGTGCTGAACAGTGTTGCCATGTCTGCTTATTATAAGTGACTTTGGACTTGTTTTTCTGTAAAGTTGCTTGTAAATATTGGTATTTGTGGGTTGCAGTTTTTTGGGCTTGTTTCTAAAGTGTAGTTACTTATTTGGGCTTGCTTCACAATTTTTTCTCAAATATGTTCATGTCATGGACCCTCAAATGAATGTAGCCTGTTTGTCCCATAACCCTCATCTGAAAATGTTTTGTGCCAGGGAGCCCTTCCAAATATTCTACATTTCATTTCAAGATTTTTTTAATATGGCAGATCTACAAGCTCACAACGCGTCGCGATGCGAACCGTTGTGAGCTTGTAGATCTGTTATTTTCAAAAAATCTTGAAATAAAATGTGGAATATTGCAGATCGGCTATTTTGTTTACAGTAGGCCTATATAGGTTTGCAGTTTTCATATGGCCTAGTGCCCTATAGTTGCTTCTTTTTGGCTTATTTTCCCAGACATGGTTGTTTATTTCTCTCTCAAAATCTGGCAACACTGGTGCTGGACTAGTTCAACATCATCTCTCGTCTAAAAATACAGATGTCGGTGTCACATCGCCTTGACAGACAACTTGTACATCTGTTCTGTCTGGAAGCGAGTCCCTCTATTGCACGATGGATCAGCTGAACGTAATGCTCTCATGTGTAATGAGACTAAAGAAGTTTACAACGTTTAACCCCACCACCAGACTAATAAACATGGAAAGGATATTATATAAGCCTTTTCTATTGAACATTGCTCACCTTTACCGAGGTAAAAAGGTGATGTTGAAATCCAGGGCATACAAGTGGAACGCTGATATCCATTAGATAATGGACCAGAGCTTATTGATTACTTATTGATTAAATTAGTTAATTTTGGATTAATATATCACTATCCTATGTCGGAATGGGGAATGGATCTATTCTGGACACAGCTTTCATCCACTAGTTTTCTCATCAGGTGGTAAGACGTATTAGGCTATTGTGTGTGGCGTTCAGGTGATCAATATACAGTAGCCTACAGTATTATAAGTTAATACCGCGGACACTGGAGATGCGTCTGTGCCTCCACAGTGACATTAAGGCATGATAGTCTATATTCATTATTACGTGACACTTTGGTTGAGTTGACCCGCTTGGCCGACACTGGCAAACACCCTTAAGGACCTAATAATTCAGCTCAACTGATATCCTAGAAAACAAATAAAAAGCGGTGGAATCTGCATCATGTCTATATTATGCATAGGCTACAAGCAATACATCGTTGGGCACTTACATATTTTATTTGAGGTTTGGCACTGTTGTAATTGATTTTGCATGAAGAATAAAGCATTCTAATGACATACGCAATCTTTGAGCTCTGAGCTGACTTGAGAACGTGCGAACCTCACGCTCAAATAACCAACAATAAAACATTAGTGAATCAGACTACTAATGTAAGAATTGTCGTAAATGCCGGTACAATCAAAATATAGGCGTAAATTGCTAACTGAATTTGGTCCAATGTTCTCTGTTTTGCTACTAATTGCTACAAAATAACTTGGCAAGGTATAGAACAGTTAGCTGCAGTTTCATAAACAGAGACAAGTGGTAGAAACATCACTTCTCACAGATACAGCGGAAGCCTTCTCCACAGTTTGCATCTATCCAGTCTCCTTGGTCGTGATTGTACTTTACACAGTTATGGTTTGTATTGTTATCAGGTCCTCCACTGGCCCAGTACCTGCAAAGTAAACAACATGATATAATTTACCACATCCACTCAGTCACTCACTTACAGTGATGTTGATATAATTACAATAGAAAGACTTGTAAAATGTCTCACCCTGTTGTCAATGGTGTCCCATCCACCCATGTCCATTTTCCTTCAGTGTTGTTCAGACCAATCCAAGACGCTCCTCTCCCACTGGACAGGCTTTTGATGAATTCCTGATGATTTGTCCATGATTGAACCAACATTAATTTACAGTCATGCATTAATGGTTCATTATAATCACTGAATTACATCACATTTATATGTATTTATGGATGTTGGACACACACACACACACACACACACACACACACACACACACACACACACACACACACACACACACACACACACACACACACACACACACACACACACACACACCTTCATCAAGGAATCTTGCTAAACATTGTAGTCAGTAACGTAATCCGAGTACTTTAAAAAGTAACTAGGGCCTACGTAGGTAACCCCAGTTTTCTTAGTTTCGTAGTAAGAAACTTACTTATGGGATATCATCGCCATCTGGCGATGGCACAGAGCACAACACATGAGCTCCCGGAAAATCTTCGATTGGACAGGGTTCTGTGACGCAAACCGGAAACCGGCTGGGTTATAAAACCCCCAGCGTCACTAGGTTCGCCCTCTGATATCCTTCACTCTGCACGCTAATCGAAGCGCACAGAAGGGGTTTCTTGTAAGTTTCTTTCTACGAAACTAAGAAAACTGGGGTTACCTACGTAACCCCTAGTTGTTCTTTCGTTTTTTCTGGGGAGTCCCAGGAGCAACCCTATCCAACCTGTACGCCCCAAGGTCAAAAGGACATGCCTCCCGGCAAGACCCCGACCCCCAGACGCATGACCCCGACCCCCAGACGCATGACCCAAAAGGTCAAAAGGAAGGGAAACGAAACAGGAGCCATCAGACGATCCTGACCTCTCCCTGAAAGAGAGCCAGGCTCCTGTTCCCACCTTCCATCCCTGGGCCTGGCCCAGCCGGCCCCAGGGAAACAGAAAGGAGACCACCGGTCAGGGGAAGGAAAACCAGCCAAAGCCAGTGGTGACCTCCCCTGACCACAGTCCCACCTAACCCAGACCACGCATGACACCCCAGGTGCCATCATGGTCGAGCCAGGGCCACAGAGGCCAAAACCTCTGTCAAGGTTCCACACCGGACGGCCAGCGGCAATAACCGTGTCCCCAAGGGACATGTATCACCGGTCCGACCACCACCGGTCTTTCACCGACCCCTCACGGGCCAGACCCACAGGTCCAAAACCCCAGGGAACTCGTGAAACACCTCATCCCCGCCTTGCCTCAGAAGATCTCTGAAAAGCGGGAGAGGCCAAGGTTCAGCGTAGAGGAGAGGAGCGATCTCCGACCTCCTCCACACTCCCCATGCTGGAGCCACCAGCAGGACCGTCCTGCCCTGGACCCTGACCCGCTCCAAAATGGACGGGATCAGTTCCAAAGGTGGGAAAGCATACAGCAGAACGTCCGGCCAGACGTGTGCCAACGCGTCCACCCCCAAGGAGGAATCCTTGTGATTCAGAAGAAAATAATCGTGGACACTTTGCGTTTCCCCTGGACGCAAACAGGTCAATCTGAGTCACAGAACCCTGTCCAATCGAAGATTTTCCGGGAGCTCATGTGTTGTGCTCTGTGCCATTGCCAGAGGGCGATGATATCCCATAAGTAAGTTTCTTAAGAAGAAACGAAAGAACAACTACTAGTTACTTTCAGTTACTTTTGGATTACTTTTAAGCAAAACTCTTGCTTCTAAGGGCTTCTGATTGACTTCTGATTGACCTCTGATTGACTTCTGTTTCTGTTTTCTGTCTCTTATCTGTCCTGTGATTTATGAGGAATATACTGCAATTTAATTTCCAAGCTGCATGTGCATGTTTGTATTATGTTTACTCGCATGGGCATATCATTGCATGTTACCGCATGTGCATGTATGTAACGGTCTGTAGTTGCTACTCCTGTTTTTGCTTAGTTAGCTTTACATGGGTACATCATTAATGCATGAAATCTGTTATTTTGTGGGTGTTCAGGTGGGGTGGGAGCGGCCAGTTTCAGGAGAGCTTTTGTTTTGTTTTGTTTTGTTTTGTTTTGTCAAGTTTGTTTTGTCCTGTTTATGTATAGTATGCATGGATGTACTTATTGTATTGTTTTATCTATTGCACTGTTTGTATTTTTGTCGTAAGGACCCATCTCACATCTCAAGGGGTTATCCTTCTAATAAAGGTACTATATTTAAAACTCTTTATTGAATTAGATAAAACAAGTTTTACCATTGATAGACAAGAATGTTGAGCCTATGAAATTAAGATAAGGACAACAGAAATATGGTTAAGGTCATTTAATTGTTCCAAATTTTACCTCTCTGAACAGTGAACAGTTACATTACTGTAGTGTCATTGTGTCAACCAATAACACATCATAACAAAATGCATCGTTGACCTACGGTACCATTTTGATTGTTTGACAACCAACAACTAGCCAATTGTAAGTAACACAACCGTCCCTATGGGATCTAAACTCCATCCATGTGAGGTCAAAGTTTAGCAGTGGCAACTAAAATCTCTTAATACAGCATTTTGACATTCCCGGCCGACACTCATTTAGATAGACATGGCATGAGTTTAAAACATTGACTAGACAGTAAAGACTCATTTCACATCATGTCCTCACTGTATTGCCTGATTCTCTGCCTTTTGCTATTATTTTAATGTTGTTTTATGCTTTTGCTTTTATTTTTTGCTTTATTGTTAAATTAGTTGTAATTGTAATTGTATTCTTGCTCTGTAAAGCACTTTGAGCTGCATTTCATGTCATGAAAGGTGCTATACAAATAAAGTTTATTATTTTTATTATTATTATTTATATAGTCTACAAAGAACTCAGCTCTATACAATTATATTTATACCGTAGGCTACTTTAAATGAAAATCCTCATTTTATTTGACCTTTTCAAAAAATTATAAAACCAATCTCCATGCCAGATGCCATTATCTTTTAGAGAAGACTGCGCTAGCCATTATCCCCAATCCAATATACGCTCTCCTATCTCCCTGTCTGGAGTATTGCCTGGTCTGATTATTATAAGCCTGGTCTGATTATTATAAGCCACATTGGGCTTGTTTTTCTGAAGTTGCTTGTAAATAATGGTAGAACGGTTGTGAGCTTGTAGATCGTCTATTTTCAGATAGCCAACATATATAAATATGCACATTGTTTGGACGACATATATAGGTTTGAAGTGCTCATGTGGCCTATTATAGTCGCTTCTTTTGGGCTTGTTTTCATAGACCTGGTTGCTTATTTCTCGCAAATTCTGGCAACACCGCGCCTGACGCAGCAGTAGCCTACACTGTGAGGATTTTACAGGGAGCACACACATCCGATGTTTGGCTTCTAAGCTCTGGACGTTGATTGCCTTTCAATAAAACCACATTTGATAGACATAAGTATCACCTACATGTTACTGATTAGAGAGAATTTTATATTTCTGTAATCAGTTCATTATTTCCTGCGTAATCCTTGAATAAAACTGATGTGTGTAAATTGGAGCATTGCATTGCGCGATGCACACATTGGGCTCTATTCAGGGTGAAATTTGAACAAACCACTAATTAGGGATTTCGGACTAGGCAAGAGGCGTTTCCCCGCAAAACTCGGTATTCTGTGGCACCCCTCTCACCCGCCAAACACCTGAGCTACCCCTTACATTATGCATAGTTGTGGTTTGGGCGTTACAATGATAAAACCAATCACCGTGCCAGAAGCCATTGCCTTTAAGAGAAGACTGCGCTATCCGTCATCCCCGATCCAATATATGCTCTAGCCTATCTCCCTGTCTGCAGTCTCTGCACTGTTGCCTGGTCTGATTATTATAAGCTGCATTGGGCTTGTTTTCCTTCTTTTTCTTTTTTGTTATCCAAATACATTTTTATATTAATTTGTAGCCTATTGTGTTCACAATAAGCTTGTCATATTAGTCAGATCCGGAATAGTATATGAAAGCCATTTAAAATATTTATACTATTGGTACACACCGGCTGCTCCCAAATAATTAATTACAATTAATCATGTTGCGACAACGCTCCTACGTGGTACACAGACAAACAGTAGCACATGGGTATAATAAATTGGACAGTTCTAGGAAAGGTCTATAGCCTATGTACTCACGTTGGCTGTATTGTTCTATTTCCACCATTCTAATGGATTCCAGGGGTGTGTAAACATCTCTGTAGTAGCTCCATAGTTTCCTCTGAAGTGACGCAGTTAAAGTTAACTTACATCCATATTGTCCCCGTTATCTTTCATCATCCACCTTTGTTCAGTAATCCCGAACAGAGCTAAACTTGAAGTTTACATCAATCAAAGCCTCTCAAACCCAGACACATTGCTGCGATGCGTATGTGCGTCGCCTACCTACCCAAAATAACAGACATACAAGCTATCAACGGCGCTGCGTCATGTCTGTCGACAGCTTACAGATCTGTTATTTTGGACAGCATGCAATGAGGCGCGCGCGCCACGGAGAAGCCAAACCAAAAACATTACATTACGTGGTCAACAACATACTAGACATGTGTTCTCAACCTGTGGGACGAGACCACAATGGAGCGCCTGGCGAGCTTGTAGATCTGCTATTTTCACAATATTTATCTGTGGAACCGAGTCAAATGAAATGGGGGGGTCCCCAGTTCAAATATGGTTATTTTGGGGGGTCATGAACGTAGCGTTTACGCGGGGAATATAATAATAATATAGGCTAATATATATAATATAGGCTATAATATAATATTCACCCGCAGCATGGGTTTAACGAGACAGCAGCCAAAATGAAAATCACACTAGATGATCCTATCATCTTATAAAAAATGTAAGTGCTTAAGATTTTAGCCCAAACCCAACGGGACCCGACCCGGCCCGTCGGCACCGGCTGAGCCGGGTCTACGTTTTTTTTACATCCAAATAAATTCACATATTAATTAATTTGTAGCGTAGGCTATTGTGTTCACAATAAGCAACTTGTCATATTAGTCAGATCCCCAAGAGTATATGAAAGCCATTTAAAATAGTTATATCTTCTTACACAGCTGATGCCAAATAATTAATCAACAGGGCAGCGCAACGCAAAAGTAAAATCAAGTCATGACGCAGCAGCAGATCGAGCACCCTTTAAAGTTTAAACCATAACATGACATCTTCAGACTATTGAGCTTTCTTCATGTCTTTTTCACCTCAAAGTAAATGTTGGATTATTTCTTCAAATGAGAGCACAGCGGGCAGTAGCCTAGAAGGTAACATTGGATGTGATTTCTCCATCACAAAAATGATTACGGTTATTCTATGAAACATATATTTCATAGAATAACCATAATCATTTTTAAAATGGTTATGGGGCAGTGTATATATTTATATAGCCCTATTTGCTCCAAGCTGTTTTTTAAATAAAATATAGACTGCTGGAAGAATTAACGAATTACCAAGATTTAATGAGAAATAAGGCTTCTTTAGAAAAATGACTGACGGGCTGGGCTGGGCCTAATTGTCAATTATTAGTCGAGCCGGGCTGAAATATTTAGGGGATATGAAAGCTCTAGTTAGTAGTTTGAAGTGCTCATGTGGCCTTATAGTTGCTTATTTTTGTTTTCATAGACCTGCGGACTGCGGTTGCTGATTTCTCGCCAAGGCTGGCAACACGGCTCATGGTCCAACGCAAAAAGCCATTGTAGTGTCTGTGTGCACTTGGCGGGTGATTTTATAAACCAGCGGGTGCTTTTAGAATCCACTATCCCCCCTCCCCAAGCCGTACCCATGTGTGTCTGTAGAATTGCAATGTGGGGGATATAGCAACAACACGCCCACGGGCACACCTCCATGCGCAAATAACGGCGTCGGCATAATGGTGACGGGTAGAGCAGGTGCTAGAATAACCTATTGGGGCGGCGCAGCTCCATTATCCCGATTTAACAGGTTGTTGCGGCTGGGAAAACTGGCACAGAATAGAGCCGATTGTCTTTAAATAGACTATCATCTTATATAAACACAATTGACACAAGGAATTGACACCCTCCCTTCTACTGATTATAGTAAAATTAGAATCACAGAGATTTGTTGACAATAATAGCCTAGTAGAGAGAGGTGCGCGCTGTGCGCCCTGGCCATCTCCATGAATCATTGCAGCCTGTGCGGAGTGTGCGCTCTTGCGGGTGGTTGTTTGGTGTTATAATAATTTATAACATGTTTGTAAAGTTGATGAGGGGAAGGGGAGAATGTAATCCACACATACACACACACACACACACACACACACGCACACGCACACGCACACGCACACGCACACACACACACTAACCTGTACTTTTTTGCGGTTAATTACCACCAGATCTGCTCCTGTCTTCAGACAGTGTTGTCTACTTTCCTCCCAAGTTTTCTCTTCAGACGATCTCTGATAACATCTGAATCCAAACTTCTGCCATCCATTGGGACACAACTTGTCTAATCAAACAGGAGGATTATTGTTGGATTTTCAATGTACTGATAATCAAATCTAACACATGCTATAATAATAATAATAATAATAATAATAATAATAATAATAATAATAATAATAATAAAACATAATAAAATAATGATATTCAAATACAAAACCTGAAATTAACTGAATAATATTAGTACTCAGAGACTTGTTAAAATGTTAGTACATTCATTGACTGTTCACATCTACATTTTTAAAGAACTGCAGTAAATAAATAAACAAGTAAAATAAACCTATTTTTATATCATGGTCTTATGAGGGGGGGGGGGAGCATGGTGGGTGCAAGCTCACAACATGCCACATTGTAATGCGTTATGAGATTTTAGTTTAGCTATTTTTGTTACAGTACATGTGTAAAAAGAAATGATGCTGACAATGATTCACAACTTTGTCAAACTCACCCTGAGTCTGTCTCCCTGCTGTGTTCTGCTGTGGTCCAGGGACGATGTCACGTTTTCTGACATCATCCACTCTATCGTAGATTGTTTGTCCTTCTCCATCACTCTGTCTTTTTTTTTCAAGTCTTTTTTTCTTTTTTTTCGAGTCTGGCATAGCATAAACTGTTACTGTATCAGCCATCTTATGAGGATGAGAGGCTTGAAAAGTAAATGGCAACATATAGTAACTGATGTATATTTCTTTTATGTGTTGATTAGCTGTATCAAAAAGGTATTACTTGGTTGCTACATAACTAATGTACTGGATCAGCAACATTTTATCGTGGTTGTCTCTGGCTGGTTGCCAGAGGCAACTGTAGCAATTAGGAAGTACAAGAAACACACACTCTCTCTCTCTCTCTTTGTCTCGGTCAGTGAAACCAGGAAACCTACCTAGGCTTTCCGTTTCTCTTTCGCACGCACGCATGCACGCATGCACGCACACGCACGCACGCACGCACACGCGCACACACACACACACACACACACACACACACACACACACACACACACACACACACACACACACACACACACACACACACACACACACACACACACACACACGTGTGGTGTACTGTGTATCCTAATTCAAATAGTATAATCAACAGGAAGTTTATATTCTATATATATTATTTAAAAAATGTGACAGGTTTTGTAACGTTGGCAGAATCAGCTTTGTTTGCGTTTGTTTATGAGCTAAAAGAGTGACTTTGAGTTTCATTGTGAAACGTAAGCCAATGAGAAGACTATTTTGGAATATACATAACGGAGCAACTATTGAGGATATTTTGCCAATATTTGGAATTACATAATGGCATCAAGGTAACTACACAACCTAAACCTCTGCCAAAGTAATTTTTACTTCAAGTAATGTAGGATGAAGTAGGAAACCTACTTTATATAATGATATTTAATGCAGTATGTGTCTAAGGAAATATATAACATCTGATCTATAGCATCTTCCATAGCATTACTGGAGAAGGTATGATTCTGAAAATATTAGTGTGGCAAAAAGTCATGTTTTCTCAGCAAAATGGGATTTAGGTTGAATATCTGAAAAGTGTCCCTTTAAACGGGCATACTTTTAACAATAAATAGATAAAAATCCAATTTAATTTCGGTATCAAGCTCACCAGAAGCAACACAGGTTGTATGCACTGCTTACTTTGGGGGTTAAGAAAGGGAAGAGCCTTTTTCATTCACATAGTTTGTCAGGGTAATAAAAAAGGCAGAGACAGTTCACTTCCAAGCTCACATTTGTACTAATAGTGCCTTGATACATATGTATCCTACACCTCTAAGCAATATGAATATCAAAATACGTATTTATTATAAAACTAGAGCCTATAGGCCTATATATAAAGTTATCAGACATTTCACACAGTCACCTTTTTAAAAGAAAGTTATATTTATTTTAAGATAATAGATGATGCTGGTACAGTTCAGGGCATCGCACTGATTCATAAATGTACACAACAAATATATAATGGTGGTGCAATAAAGCAGTACAGTTAAAAAAAATAGTAAAATGCATTTTTTTAGGGTAATATGTTATCAAATATGCAAAAGTAAAGTTTTATACTTTTGGAGATGTATCAAAACATTTATTTACCATTTATTTAAACCCTATGGGACTACTGTATACCTGCAGGTTTAGTTGATACAGTTGATACAGGTACAGTTGAGACATTTTTTACAATCACTGATTCAGAAACATATTTTTAGATTTCAGATAGACAAGATATAACTCTTTTTTTTGTACTGAATCTATGTTAAAATTCACCTCAAAGATCTATAAAGTTCTTAATGGTAGAGTGACTTCATCCTTCCAGGATATGGGAAAAATACTTAAATGTATAATTATATATCAGGAAACATGGACAATGATATCGGCAAAGGTAAACCTATCTACATGTTCTCCTAGAGTGCTGGAACATAACTACAAGTTCATTTTCAAAACATTTTTAACCCCAGTTTGTTTAAATAAGATGTCCCAGGAGTATTCACCCTTATGCGATAGATGTAAATTAAATAATTATTGGATTCAGACCGGTTCCAAGATCTTTATTTAGGCTGCCTTGTCATGATGAAGTAAGTGACATCCCACCCTCATTTGCGCACACGCATACGGGGGACACGCAGATTTTTGGCCTGTCTCACTGTTCGGATGTGGGAGGATTGTGGTGGCGGGGTGCCCTGTGGCTTCTGTTGGTTCCGCCGTGGGGTGGCGTTGCCCCGTTCCATAGCACTGGGCATAAGACTTGTGTTCGGTGGTGTGGGTCGAGGTTTCGGACATCGCCAGTCCGTGGCGGGGGTGCAGGGGCGTGGAGCTGCACATTGTTGTCCTCCCCTCATTGGTGTGGTGGGATACGTGTTAGGGATTTTGCTGTTTCTCATTTCTGAAGCTTTACGACTTAATAACTACCTTTTTATTCGCACAGCGATGAAAAATCACAAAAATAAATGTTTATATAAAAAGAAGGAACTACTGTAAATGACAGGGTCATCCCTATGTCCCCATGGTTCTATGTTCCCTCAGTACTAGGTTGGGATTGACACAATGTTCTCAGTTCTTCTACTAATTGTTACAATATAACTTCATAAGGTAGAACAGTTAGCTGCAGTTCCATAAACAGAGACAAGTGGTAGAAACGTCACTTCTCACAGATCCAGCGGAAGCCTTCTCCACATTTTGCATTTATCCAGTCTCCTTGGAGGTGATTGTACTTTACACAGTTACGGTCTGCATTGTTATCAGGTCCTCCACTGGCCCAGTACCTGCAAAGTAAACAACATGATATAATTTACCACATCCACTCAGTCACTCACTTACAGTGATGTTGATAGAATTACAATAGAAAGACTTGTAAAATGTCTCACCCTGTTGTTGTCAATTGTGTACCATCCACCCATGTCCAATTTCCCTCAGCTTTGTTCAGACCGATCCAAGACGCTCCGCTCCCACTGGACAGGCTTTTGATGAATTCCTGATGATTTGTCCATGATTGAACCATCATACATTTTCAGTCATGCATTAATGGTTCATTATAATCACTGAATCACATTTATGTGTATGGATGTTGCACACTAACCTGCTCTTTTGTACGGTTAATGATCACCAGATCTGCTCCTGACTTCAGACAGTGCTGTCTACCTTCCTCCCAAGTTTTCTCTTCAGCCGATCTCTGATAACATCTGGATTGAAACTTCTGCCATCCATAGGGACAAATCTTGTCTAAACATCAAACAGGAGGATTATTGATGGATTTCAATTTACTGATAATCAAATCTAGCTCATATAATAATAATAATAATAAAAGTAGTAATCCAAAACAAACTGAATAATATTACCTGAATGACTTGGTTTAAGTCTACTAAAATATACCCAAAATATATATAACTGTGAGGCAAAACCCTAGAATAAAGACTTAATTTGATTTGTTTCTTTTACAGTATAGTATGTATATAATGTTTCTAATACCAAAGACTCTTTTTTCTTTTTGTTCAGTATAGTTAATGAGTGATGTAATGGTGGGATATCATTCTGTCAAAATTATTTTACATTTAGATTTCATCACAGTGGAGATACCACTACATCCCTAACAATTAAAATCAATATAATAGTGCACTAATGAATGCAACTAGAAAAAAAGCACCCTTTGGGCTCTGTGTTGTTAGCAGTGTTGTTGGGGCAAAAAATAATTATTTGTGTACCAGCACTGAAGGTGTGTTTTGAGTAGTGGTTATGGTTGATGTGAGTAGAGAATGTGGGTTAAATCCAGAAGGGTAGTGGGCAATGGAAATGAGATAGCGTTTGTTGTTAGATTACATGGTTTATTTTCATGTTGTAATAGAGGACGGTGAGGTGTTAAAAGCAGCGTACTGAGCAATAATTGTACCAAGTCTGGAACTGGTTGGATTACTGGTGTGCTGTGAGAGCCGGCACAGCCGAAAGGCACTCCATGGCCCTCGCCATGGGTTATGGGTTCTATTCTAATAGAAGGATATCCCTTCATAAATGTTTGTATCCTGTCTCACCTGCTGCCTCTCTGAGTTGGTTTACTTCACTTTTTAAGTGGTCTCTCTCCTGGGTCAGATTATTATATCTTGTCTGTAACTTGTCATGTGTGATCTGCCACTGCTTATCGGATGAATTATCTGATGAATTATCTGATGAATTATCTGATGAATTATCTGCAAAGGACAAAAGTGGTGATGATAAACACAGTTGTTGCTACTCTTCATGATGAGGTCACACATCTGTGTGGAACGTTCTAGCTTTGTGAAGAAGAAAACTCAATGCTATTCTTCTTTTTTTACATGCATAATTTGTGAACAACTTTCTCCATTATAAATATGTAATGATACCAAAAAGAAGGATCTCGAGTAGAAACAAAGAATTTGATAAAATTGAGAAGTCACATCAGGATATGGGTTAATGCTGCGGTTGCCACAGTTAGAAAATGTTACGCAAGAAACTCCCTCAACGAGTGAAGTGGTACATGTACAGTAGTTCTATGACATGGAATACTCACAGAGCACACCCAGGACTATGATCCCAACCAGCAGTATAACACACAGGATCCACGGAGCAGCATCTTTGAGACGCCCTCTCACTGTTGACCGCAGTCCTGCAACAGAAAACTCAGCTTCTAGGTGTGCAGCGACTGAGAGAGATTTTTAAAAAAAAACGGCTACAGAGCTAACCACACCAAAAACTAAAACTATAATGATAGCTAAATATATTGTTATAATAATCATTCTAACTGAAGTGGATGGCAGAGTCCACACCACAATGTAACAAAGAATGTTGTGAACCCAAACCTTCTGGTTTTGTTTGTATTCCTCTCTGTGTAATGTACAACAGTAGGTCATCACTATCTCACAGTGCATCACAGTTTACAGAATGTTATTATTCATCAGTGTGGATGCTCACTCTCATTATTGTTTTAGTTATCATTATACTTATCATACTTGTATTCTTGGTTTGGTTGGCCTTTAAAAGTCTAAAAGGCCCAGTAGGTACACCAAACAAAGCCCCGACACTATGACTCAGACATATTGGTCGGATTGGTGGTGCGACGTAGGTGTTAGGGCTGCATAGCGGCCCGAACCTCTATAACTGAAATATACAAATACTGAATTATACAAAGAAATTGTCCAAAAAAGGGACGCCATGTTTAAAGTGGTTAAAAGAGCATGGTCAGTTGTACAAATAATGATGGAAATGTTATGAATATGAAGCTTTGATTATGTTCCGAGAACAATTTATGCAGAGATAGATATATCATTCTTGGTGTGGTTGGCCTTTAAAAGTCTAAAAGCCCCAGCAGATACACCAAACCGGACCAAAGTGCTTTGAACTGACCAACATTCTCTCTCTCAAAAAAATAAAAATAATAATAATAATTTTACACATCAAAAGAATGATACTGAAGGATTTACAGTAAAATACACAGTGGCTACACTTGTTAAGGGGATATAGTTCACCCCAAAAATCTATCGATTTGTCAACCTATGACGGAGTATTAGGGTCATCTTGGTAAAAAAAAAAGATCGGAGGGGGCGGGGCAGTTTTCTGAGATTTTACTCAGAAATTTCTGACTTTATAACTCTCAAAACTCAGAAATGTGCTTATTTAAGGTGGCACGATCGGTTTCACTTTCACTGAAGCATAGCCTACCATCACTGCTTCCACTTTGCAATGGGTCTAATCAAATGATACATTGCAATGGGATTTAACAATAAGGAAATATACTACTCTTGAATTTAATTAATCAATAGAATGCTTTATTCAATGCGTAATGGATACGTGCTGAATGAATCCACTGATTAAATTACTTAAATCCTATTGGCCTAAAAAGAGATACACTACTTGTTTGATTGTAATTTTTATAAACAGAAGCCTGTCTGCTATAAATGTTGGTATAGCAATTTTGATATTGTATCATTATTATACAACTGGATGGAGGTTTGGTTGAGAGAGGGAGGCAGGGAGCTCCTTCGCCCTGCGCGCTTTGGCAAACCGATCTGGTTGCCATGTCGGGTTATTATAAGCGACTTTGGGCTTCTTTTTGTTTTTTTTCATTTAAGTTGGAGACCTCGCACGGTAGTGTAATGTTCCTTTCTTACTCCTCTTTGTTTATTTTCATTTAAGTTGGAGACCTCGCACGGTAGTGTAATGTTCGGTCTACGAGCAGAGCAGCGCCTGTCAGAGCATTCGAGAGAGATGCTCTGACAGTCTGGACCACCCTAGGCTATCCTAGTCTAGTTGCATTACCTAGTTACTTTTAGTTAGCAGAGACAAAATAGCAGTTTCATATTTTTGGTTAAAAAAACTCACCATTGTGACTGTGAGTTTAAAAAAAAGAACACGGTCGGGTCACTGTTTACAGGCTATGTAGGCCTACCCTCCTGCCCCAACAATGGCCACCGCTACCAAGTCACACATGTTGACGCCCCCTTTAGGATTTTTTGGTACACCCTATAGATTGATCTCCGACCAGGGATCACACACTGCAGGATAGTTCACTAGGATGCATCCAGAGTCAGACACAATACATACATTTGTTTTTATTCCAATTAATTTTAACCCGTTATAAGCGACTTTGGGCTTGTTTTTTTCTGTAAAGTTGCTTGAACGTGTTGTGAAAAATGCATATTATATTTATTATATTTATCTGCTTGATCTATGGGTGTTATTTTATACATGTGATATGTAACATCTGCCCGACTTATGCATGTTATTATATACGAGTGATATGTAACATGTTGGACACTATAAGCAATATGAACATTTCCTATTCACGTGAGGGGTAATGGGTCTGATTACTGGGGGTGATTGAATGATTTGCGCCACCCGACTTTACAAATAGAAGGTGTGGTAGGCTACTGGGGGGAGAGGGGGAACAAACAAACCTGTGTACCGGAGGGAACGGGTGGAATCGAGAGGAGATCTCCTGAGCGCCAGTGATACTAGTTTAAGTTGTAAAGTTTTAACTAAACAGTAAGCTGCAGCCAAGACGCAAGAAACAGCGAGCCCAACGGAAGAGGAACGAGTCGTTGCTGCCGTGGGGTTACAACTGGATTTATGAATGGACCGCCGGTTACCGAGAGGATTCTGACGGAGCCGCAGGTGAGATAAATCCATATTTCTGTTCCTGAGGATTACAAATTATGGGGTACCCCGAACGTTAAAGTTACCTTCGGACCGCGACGTGCGGAAGATCGTTATCGTTTCATTTGGATTAGGACATAGACTTACTCGAGAGCGTGGGAAGAAGAGGCCGTTTGGACACTAACGCGTGAGCTGTTGTTATTGTTTGAAGCGTCGGTCTGCAGTGACGTTCACCCTTACACCCGAGTAGTTTGTTTATTGTTTGTATTCAAATGGAATTGTGATCTAAGGGGCTTGTGAAAGAAGTATTGTTTTGTTTATGTTTGTTTATTTCTTTTGTTTATTAGGGAAAGAGTTAGGGACAGAAGTTTATTTAAAAGCCGAAGTGTATTATTTATTTACCATTTAATTAGTCAATTGTTTATTTTGTGGCTTACTTATTAAATTAATTTCACCTGTCGATCCCGTTGATTTTCCTTTTAGTTAATAATTCTCCTTTCAAGGTAAAGGCCGATTGTTACAGGTGGTGGCCCGTACGGGGATCGCAGGTATAAAAGTAACTACTAAAGCCACAATTTAATAATTGTTTTAAAGGGGTAAATACAAAAAATATATATACACTGTAAAAAAAACAACCGGGTAAAAACAGGAAAAAAGAAAGGGAAAAAGCACAATGGAACAAAATGGGGAGAATCCGGGACAGGCAGAGGCGGCAGGCGACTTGGAGGGAAGTGAGGGCCCTAATGTCACGGTACAGCAACAATTGGCCGTACTTAAGGAAAAGCTGCAAACCTGCGAGAAGGAAGTGCAGCGGTGGCGAGGTGAATTTGAGGAAGCAAGGGGGAGTACGATTAACAGGGAGGAGAGCCTAAGGGGGTACCTAGAGTGGAGGATGTTGGAGATGGAGACTCTCATAAAAGACACTGTTGATCAACTCCGGAGAGAAGTGGTTGAACGTTGGGAGAGGAGAGAGGAGAAATGGGGCAAGGAGGTGGCGAAGGCAAAAAGAGCCAATACGTCATCGCACCTAGGTTCCCAAACTCCACGAAAACCAGACATTCATTTCAATGGAGCAGGTACTCCTCGAGGTCGTCCCACCAGTACTCCCTACAGTCAGCCCACCCGTACAGCTCAGGGGCCACCCACTATTTCCTCCCATGGCCTGCCCTCCAGCAACTGCTGGAAGAAGATCAACCGACAAAGCGCCTCACAGCCACCGCTCAACCTGTCGTTGGCGCAGATGTGTGAGGCTGTGCCGGGGTTACCATCGAGGGGCGGTGAGGGTGTCACTCTGGGACCCCGATCCCGAAGTGTCCCACCTGAGGTGGAGTGCCTGGTTCGGAAGTGGCCGTCGGGGTTAACCCTTGCGGGCCTAGCCAGGGCTCAGCGTGCAGACCCCAGAGTCAGAGGTCTACTGGAAAATCTAGACCAGTCCGACCAGCGTACGGATTGCATAGGCCATGAGGAGATCCAGGGAATCCTGTATCGAAGGCAGCCGACTGGAGACATTGTTGTTTGTAGTCAATTACACCTCGGCCTACGCCTTTAACACAGGACGTAAAAAAATAGCTTGTCACTTCCTGTCAGTGTGTTCTGCTTTCCGTATACCCAGTCATGGCCCCAGCATAGTGTCGTGTGGTTGAAATCGTTTGATCCTATCTCCCCCTTGAGAGTAGGCTACAGCAGCCTACAACCACACCAAGTGCAAATTAATACGCCATGGTGTAAATACAAATACAACAAATAGCCAAACATAGTACATACATACTGTACATTACATAGCAGATAGTGTCCAAATAGTGGCGTTTGACTTCATTGCACCTTACATCTTGAAATGTAACAGTCAAATATCAACCAAACAAAAAACGATTAATACTTTGAAATTCAAAGTAAATACAGAGTGCCGTATAGTGGAATTTGCCTTGTTGCTCGCTAGACGTGCTGTTCTGCTCCGATGGAAGGATGCTGCCCCACCCGTGCTCACTCAGTGGCTTCGCGATATAATGTCTTGTCTTAAACTGGAGATGTTGCGATTCTCAATAGCCGGCTCTGAGAAAATAATCTATACAAGCTGGGGTCCGTTTATGACATTCTACCACAACACACAGGCTGCATAGTGTGGCGTATTCCTGTTGCGACTGCAACACACAGCAAACCTAAAAAGTTTTTTTTTCTTTTTTTTTATATCTGTTTTATTCTATCTGCTCTGAAAATTTTTCGTGCCTTTTGTTTTTCCTCTTATTTCTATTTTTTATCTTACGATTGTGCCCTACAACTGTCCTGGGGATTGAGGGTGGGGGGAGGGCGGGATAGGGGAATGTGGTACAGTATATGTACATTTTGTTTGTCCTTTTGTGTTACAATTTAAGTAAAAGATGCTATGTATGTACTTTATACTCGCCCCTGGGCCTTGTATTAAAACGTAATAAAAAGATCATAGGCGTAGGCGTCTGGGCTTGCTATTAAAGATAGAAATTATCTCATCATAATCCAATTTGTCTGACAGTTGACGGCTCTCAATCTCTTTTTTATCCGATTTGTTGTTGAGAAAAGTCTCTCCACTCTACATGATGTCATTGGCAGGGTTACTATAATAACAATTAGCAGTGTGTTGATATTGGGGTAAACATCATCTGCACAGATGTCAAGCACATGCATTAAAGATCGAAAGTCGTGTTCCGAATTAATTTTGCGTTCAATCTTTTCCATGAAAAAAGAGTGTTCGTTTTCTTTGATAGATATGCCAAACAAGTTACTCTGCCCCCCCAGCAGCTCAAATTCACCAAATGTTTTGGATCCAGGCAGTAAGGAGGCCGCAGCTCGCATGATTCTATACAAGTCTTCCTGAAACCTGCAGTTCAGCTCTGTCAGCTGTCTATCCAGAAGAGCGTTCCACATTTGTCTTAGATCTGCGTCGCTCTTTATACTTGAGGTTTTACCCAATGAAGTGGCAGTCACCACAGAGTCAGTGAGTCTAACTGGCATTTTTCTCTGTCGTGACGATTTGACATCCCACTCAATGATATCATTTTTGCTCATTAACTCTTCAGTTAATTTGATCACTTTTTCAAAATCCCCATTGGTATTCTCTCTGAACGTAGAAAATATTATTTTTTTACAGATTCTATTAGATCAATGCACTCTGAGACACACAACGTAGAACTCTGTAGCCCCTTTGTTGCATAGTCACTGGTATCAAATAATTTGCCAAATGCCACAAGCAAAAAGTTCTTGGTCTGAATTTGCTGTAGAAGTGACTCTGCTTCCAGCGTTGTCTGTCCACTTTCTTCAGAAAGCTCAGCCAGAAGCTCTAGTATAACGTCAAGTAGCTCCAGTGTTTTACTCACAGCCCCTGACTTTGAGCTCCAGCGCACATCTGACGCTCTCTACAGCTCTATTGCCCTACGAAAAGGGTGCACTTTTTGCAATTCCATAAAACGTGCGTGTCTGAGAACTCCAGTCATGAAGCTATACAGCTGATTGACAGTGTCAAAAAACATGCTGATATTTCCTGACACTTTGACAACAGTGCATAACACTAAGTTCAATCGACGGGAGTTGCAGTGTACATAAATAGCGTTTGGGAAGGTTTTCTTTAAAAGAACATGAACCCCCCCCTTTGTTTCCCGACATCACTGATGCGCCATCAAAACAAAAGCCCACGCAACGAGATGGATCCAGCCCCAGTGGTTCCAGTACTTCCAGGATTCTGTTTGATATGCCACCTGCAATCATATCACCGGTGGCAGCAAATCCAATCACCCTCTCCTTAATTACCCCATCAAGAGTCAACACCACCACCGCTTAATCCAAAATGTAAACAAAACAACAACAAAAAAAGAATAAATGTATGCTTTGGAAAATGGTTGAATATAATTGAAACTTTGAAAGTGTATGTTTTATCATGCACGGTACATCTATCAGACATAATCAAATACATGTACATATCAATTGGTGAAGGTGGAAATAGAAGTCGCTGGGAACTTGAGGGGCAGTCTGTTGTGAAGTTTTCCCCTGGCAAGGTGAACGCCTTAGGCGGCTCCAACTCGTCCTCCGAGCACCACTGGGCACCAGCACCACCGCTTAATCCAAAATGTAAACAAACTAAAAAGAAGAATAAATGAATGCTTTGGAAAATGGATATAATTGAAAGTATATACATGTTTTGATCATGTACAGTACATTTATCAGACATAACAAAATACATTTACCTATCAATTGGTGCTGGTGGAAATGGAAGTGGCTGGGAACTTGAAGGGCGGTCTGTTGTGAAGTTTCTCGCCGGCAAGGTGATTGCCTCAGGCGGCTCCAACTCTTCCTCATCCGAGGAGTCCCCGGTGATGTCAACAATAATACATTCTGAATCTGAATCTGTATTTGCGTAAGGCCTAATATCAGGCGCCTGCTGCTGCTCATCCAAGTCCAATCTGGGTTTTTTAAGAAAAAAAATCAATAGAGGTTTGTTTTTTTGCCATTGTGTGATGTTATTTAGGCTTCTTTTCAGAGAGACTTCTTCATGATTTTAAGTAACAAAGCCACGACCTTCCGGTTTGAAAAAAAACTAATCTGGCACGTTCTAGAAACCCAATCAGAACACACGTCACAATCACGCACACATGATTTAAAAACTCAAAAACTTCCATTACAGATATACTATATGATATACTGGATCGGCAAAATGTAATCATGGCTGTCTCTGGCTGGTACGTTGTCAGAGACAAGTGTAGCAATAAGGAAGTACAAGACCGATTTTTGGGTAAACGCACGCTCCCACTCACACAGCCATGCACACACACACACACACACACACACACACACACACACACACACACACACACACACACACACACACACACACACACACACACACACACACACACACACACACACACACACACACATGTGTGGCCACGCGTGTATGAAAGGGAGAGAAAGAAACGGATAGCGTAGGTAGGTCTCCTGGTTTCACTGAACCAGAAGTGTGTGTGCGCCCGTGTGTGATCCAGTCCAAATCGTATTCCTAATTCAAATAGTAAAATAAACAAAACAATAATACTGCATGTTGCATGGATAGTTGTTTAAAAACAAAAACAAAAACAAATAAGTGAGGAAATTGATCAATCTATTGACTCAGCTCATAGGTGACAAATTGCAGAACTACTCTGGAGATGGGTGGGGGTGTACCTATCTCATTTAATTTCCCACCTATTGCTTGGATTTAGTTGACATTTGCTCTAATAGTGCCTTGATTGTGCAGTGTATATCCTACACCTCAAAGCAATAATATATTCATTTCTTTCCTACTGCAATATAATATGGGCGAGTGCTTATAAGACAAACCTCAATCACGTTTTTATTTTACATAAACGATTTGTTTGTATATCTACATTTTCCAAACCACTTGTCAGTTCTGGTCCTCTATTCCAAAATCTCGAAATACTTAATATCTATGACATCAATGCATTCCAGATCTGTTTATTTGTTTTTCAGTACAATATGAATTTTCTCCCTACAAGTTTCTGTGATCTATTTTTGCCCAATAACCAGGTACACAACTATCCTACAAGAATATCTTCTGATCTTCACGTGGCTTTTTTTAGGACTACACAAGGACAATTTACAGTTAGAACAACTTCAACAACTTGCCAGAACACCTGAAAGACTGTATACATCTTATTTCATTTAAAAAAGGACTTAAAAAGCACCTTGAAAAGAATATCAATAATTAAAACAACGTTTGTCTTAAAGGTAGGGTAAGTGATTTACTTAAGTGTTAAATAGCTCTATATTCTGATAGTAGTCATTGCTATAGAGTGTTTGTTCAGTAAAAGGAGTCTCCCATGTCTCTCCAGCTCTTTATTAAACAGAAAATGCATTTTCAGTGCTCTCTCCTGATTTGCTTACATGTTGTCACCTACCTGAAAATGTACTATATTCTGTTTACTAAAGAGCTGGAGAGACCCCTGTGACCGAACAAACGTTCTGTTGCAATGATTACTATCAGAATATAGTACTTTAACCTTTTTAACAAAACAAAAACAAAAAAACAAAAAATATCACTTACCCTACCTTTAACAATTTGTTCTTCTTTTATTATTGTTGTTCTTTATATGTCTCTTATATTTTTCTTAGTTAGATTATTATTTATTATTTATTTATTTTCTCTTCTAGGGGAGGTCTTCGTATAAGCCCAATAGGGTTTCATACCTCTCATTTTGTGTCTGTATATTTCATTGTGTGTGCAAATAATCATATATAATATGAATATCAAAATAATGGCATTTGTTATCAAACTTTAGCCTTCCGATCTTTGAATACAAAGTTATCATAGTGAGAAATGTCAGTAAGTAACTTTCTTTTTTTTTACAACATTATTTATAGGATTTTTAATTATTAAGACATAGAACCCCATATACCCCACCCTCCCCGGTTCCCTCACAGAAAATAAAAATAACAACAATAAAACAACATTTATAAATGGAGGAAATACATTTATAAAAATAAGGGGAGCAGTAAATAATTTGAAGACAAAAACAACAAAAAGAAAATGAGCCTTAATAAGCTTAAGGGGGTTTAGCGTATCCAGACCAGACAATTGTACAATTGATTTGGCAAATATAGGCTACCACACATCCAAGTATCTCTATAAACATGAAGAATTACAGTCAGAACAAGAGTGACCAATTTTTCCAGAAACCACAGTAAACAGGAACAAAAATGAAAACAAAGACATACGTCATGATAGGAAAAACACATATTCAGTCAAAATACAGTATCACTTCCAGTAGTTGTAGAAAAAGATGGAGAAAGGGTGAATTCAATAAAAGGGGACCAGGCCTTTATAATTTTTTGGCAAGACTTGTATCTGTTGTACCTGAGCTTTTCTAATGGTATAAAGGACAGCGCATCCTTGACCCAACTCGCGAACATTGGTGGTTTATCTGATTTCCAATTGCGGAGAATAAGCCTCCGGGCTATAAGTGAAGAGAATGCTATAAAGTTGGCCTGAGTAGAGGTAATTGGTACATCATCATTGGGAACTCCAAATATAGCAGTTATTGGGTTGGGCTCTATTGCTATATGACAAATGGATGAAAAGGCATTAAAAGAAAGTAACTTTTCGTGCGGGGAAATAAATACATAGGCTATAACAAATAAAACATGGAAGGAGCAGGCAACCGCGAGACTGGGAACGTTGCTTCCTCTGGTGGTCCAGCTTGGGACATGCTCACGGACTGGTAGCCTAGTTGTAAATTTTCGACAGCTTGGGATGTCCGGAGGCGAGGCAGAAGGGCAGAAGCACATAAACAAATCTCACCTAAACAGGTCAAAGGCATGCCCCTCTATGCTGTGTATCCTTTAACATATTGTATTACACTATCAAACATGAGAATGTACAGTATAGGGTGATGGTGCACTTTACTTTAAAGTCTACGTGGGATGAGATATAGCTGTACATACTTTATTGTGCCTTTGAAGACTACAGTATGCTTCAACTGTCAATTGAACTGAGGAGCCAGAGCAAAAAAAAGAAATTGTAATTTTTGTATTCAAGCAGACTGTGTCTGTATGCTGTCAGTCTTGTCAATAAGAGCATGCTGACCATGATAATGACCATGATATTGACATGATACTGACCATGATGCTTGCTGACCATGATATAGACATGATACTGACATGGCACTGACCATGATACTGACATGACACTGACCATGATACTGACATGATACTGACCATGATACTGACATGATACTGACCATGATACTGACATGATACTGACCATGATACTGACATGATACTGACCATGATACTGACCATGATACTGACATGATACTGACCATGATACTGACCATGATACTGACATGATACTGACCATGATACTGACATGACAATGACCATGATACTGACATGACACTGACCATGATACTGACATGATACTGACCATGATACTGACATGATACTGACCATGATACTGACATGATACTGACCATGATACTGACATGACAATGACCATGATACTGACATGACACTGACCATGATACTGACATGATACTGACCATGATACTGACATGATACTGACCATGATAATAGGGATCTACAAGCCCACAACACGCTGTGACATGTTTTGTGAGCTTGTAGATTGGATATTTTTTGCAAGTTGTTGTACTCTAACACATTTAAGCATAACATGCAGGTGTGCGGCCTCAGCTCTAGCGCCCACTTGGCAGCGCCGATCACTGGCGTAGCGTCATGAGGGCCAGTGGGGCCATGGCCCGGTCAGTGAAGATTTGCCAGAAAAATGAATTCTGCTCCGACAACAATAGACACAGCCGCCGGCCGCCAGTCACGTTACTGCAGTGATACATTGGCTGGCCCATTCGCACCTTTTACAAAGCTAAAGCTGCCTACTCCTGCCTATCAATGGTCCAAGTGTGACCTGTAAAGTAGTCTGTAGGAGACATAATCATGTCCTAAGAGGAGTCCAAAAGAGAATGGATCCTGGGATTCATGAATTAAATTACAGAGGTGAGTAAATAAGTACATGTACTCAAGTACCACACTTTTTGAGGCATTTGTACTTTACTGGATATCTATCTATCTATCTATATATATCTATCTATCTATATATATATCTATATCTCTATATCTATATCTCTATATATATCTATATCTCTCTCTCTTGCGCGCTCTCGCTCGCTCTCTCTATATATATATATATATATACACACATATATAAATGGCGAAACGGCCGGGGAGAAAATGGGCAATATATTGTTATTCTATTATGATTATTAATAACTTATATGATGATTAATTATATCATATGATTATTGTATTTAAATTTGTCTAAATATTATAAAGTGTCAGGACAGCCTATTACAAATATAATGTATGTAAAGGCTACTATAGGCTACAGTGAAGTGGGACTGAATGACTGAAAGATTTTTTTTTTTGACTGTCTTGGTGATTATCTGGCACAGTAGTTGTGAATTAACAAAGTGGACATTTAGACTGAATGTTTCCTTTCCGTTGTCCGTCAACAGCACAGTAGTCTGTGCCTTGACTTCAGTGCACTGACTCTCTTCCCCCCCTTGTGCTTCAACTACACGGCAAAAGGCCGTGCGCGGTTTCTGCAGAGGGTGTTATGCAGGAATGTGTGACCCTGTACAATCTGGTCAAAATGGCCGCTGTTTTTGTGTTTTTGCGACGCGTTGTGGACATACTGACCTACCAACGGATATGTGTTAGAATGAAGTGATGTTTCGGTGGAGGGTGTTATACAGAAAAGTGTGACCCTTTTCAAGCTGGTCAAAATGGCCGCTTTTTTTGCGACGCGACACACACACACACACACACATACACACGAATGTGCGTGGAGAAAAGGCCGCTGTTTGTGTGTGTTTGCGACAACAGTGCATGCGGACAGGACACACGGAGGGTGAGTTGGATGCGTCTTTTAATAATCAGAATACGCACGCGCGCACACACACACACACACAGACGTGAAAGTAATGTCTTAGCAACGGCGGAGGGTGTTATCCAGAAAAGTGTGACCCTGAGCAAAGTTGTGTGTAGTAAAGTTTTGTGCGCGAGTCTGACCGAAAAGTTTCCTGTTGTCTCTCTGCCTTTCTGTCCCTCCTCCCTCTGTCCATATCCCTGTGTCGTTCTGTGTGCTCTGCGGGGGTAGGGGCTACGTGCAGTAGAGTTGCAAGGCAACAACACGTGGACGTGCGAGGCGTTGGTAGCTTGTAGATCTGTTGTCCAAGGCTGGTGATAATGTTCTGTGTGCTCTGGGGGGGAGGGGCTATGTGCAGTAGAGTATGTGGCAACGAAGGTGCTGAGTTTTGGTCGCAGATGATGATGATTGGCTGTTAAAAGAACCACCCAGAAGTAAATTGTGAGCTTTGCTGAAGTATTGGGGCATAATGCGTTTCATATTAATTGTACATCGTGCAAGTAGAGTAACGGTATGGGAAGCAGCTGGTGTTACAGGCAGAATATTGAGGAATTTTGGGGGAGAATGTGGAGTTAGTTGGGCCATGTGTGTGCTTGGAGAGTGCTTTCATACAGTTGTTTAGCCTCCATGAGTTTGGCCGTCAATTAGAGGTGCAAGATTGTTATGGTTCAGTGTTCCGGGTAGAGGGTAGACATTTGGGCCCATGTTTGCACTGTAACAGCCTCTAACAAGATTCTATGTGTGTGTTTGTCAACTGAGTGAGTTTCTGTCAAAAGGTTTGTTTTTTATATTTTATTCAAAGTAGGCAATATGTCACTGTTTTTATTATATTTTGGCAATGTAAGTGTGTGTATGTTTGAATTGAATTGAATTGAATTGTTACATTAATAATTAATAATAATTACAATAAACTTTACATTTGAACAAATCTTAGAATATACTTAGAATTTATAAATACTGTACTGTACTAAAATGTCAAAGGTACTTTTACTTAACTTCAGTATTTCCATTTCAAACTGTAAACCTTTTACTCCACTGCATTTATTTGACAACTAATAACCGGTCTTGAGGGGGAAAATGAATCCCGCCCTTGGGCAAAGGAACACATAGGACATAAATGAAGTGGTCATTGACACTGCTAAATAAAACCAACTATCTAACTCCAAGTGTACAGTGTCAAGACAGCAAGACAGATATTTATTTTGTGCAGTGAATAATAATAATAATAATGATACGTTTTTTATTTATAGAGCACCTTTCAGACATAAATGCAGTTCAAAGTGCTTTACATTCAGGTTAAAAAACACAAGTTAAACAAAACTAAGTTAAAATCTATTCAAGAGAAAAATAAAAACAGTGAAAAGGTGTGTGTGGGGTGGGGGGACAGATTAAAAGGAGATCAGTTAAAAGCAAGGTCATAGAAATGGGTTTTTAGCTGCCTCTTAAAGCCGTCAACCG
The DNA here is from genome assembly GCF_963280865.1 of Gymnoscopelus braueri. Lineage (NCBI taxonomy): Eukaryota > Metazoa > Chordata > Actinopteri > Myctophiformes > Myctophidae > Gymnoscopelus > Gymnoscopelus braueri. Next base: position 63,206 of record NW_027660673.1, on the reverse strand, counting down.
AGGTTGCCTGTCTGATATGCAGGGGGAGTAAGTTCCAAATCCTTGGCCTCTCCATGTCTCTTGCCATTTGTTGATAGCTCCGTCAACAGTCCAGCACCGAGTGACCTGAGGGGGCGGCCCGGGACGTACTTCTGCAGGCAATCGGACAGATAGCAAGGTGCTAGGCCATTCAAGGCTTTAAAGTAAATGAACTTTAAAATCTATTCTAAACTTCACAGGGGTCCAGTGCAAGGACGCAAGTACAGGGGTAATGTGGTCCCTTTTCCTGGTGTTCGTTAGGATTCTGGCTGCTGCATTTTGAATGAGTTGCAGCCGCTCAGTAGTTTTCTTGGGTAAGCCTGTATAAAGTGCATTACAGTAAACTAATCTTGATAAAACAAAGGTATGGGTCAGTTTCTTAGCGTCCTCTAGGGAGAGGATAAGGATAAGGATAATTCCTTTTAACAGGACGTTCATGAAAGTCCTTGCGGGCTTGTTTCCAATGAGGGCCTGTGAGCAATTAGGGGTTAAGAGTCTTGCTCAGGGACAAATTTCATTTCATCGACACATATGCTGACCTGGCCTGGAATCGTACCTGGGGCAACCAGGGCCTCTGGCTCCCTAGGCGGGCTAACTAACCACTCAGCTATGGCCGCCCCCAAAGAGGAGGAAGGGTCTGACTCTTGCAATGTTTCTCAGGTGGTAAAAATCTATTTTAGTGACATTGCTTATGTGTTTACCAAAATTGAGGTCGGCGTCGAGGATAACACCCAGGTTTTTCACCGTTGCTTTTACCTGTGCGGACAGATTTCCGAGTATATCCATTACTACAAGCCTTTGAGCATCTGTGCCAATGATGAGAATTTCAGTTTTATCCTGATTTAATTTAAGGGAATTGCTATTCATCCACTGCTCAATGCTGGAGAGGCAGTTGAGCAGGGGATGAAGTGAGTTACTACTGTTTGGGTCTACGGATAGATACAGCTGGGTATCATCGGCATAGCTGTGGAAGTGGACACCATGACTACGTATAATTTCTCCAAGTGGAGTAAAGGGAGAATAACAGTGGACCGAGGATCGAGCCCTGGGGGACACCAAATAGGGAACTTCGCTTCTCTGAGACATAGTCCCCAAGACTCACAGAATAGTTCCGGCCTGTGAGGTAGGTGCGGAACCAGTTCAGTGTGGGTCCTGAGAGGCCAATCCGGGTTTCAAGTCTGTTCAGGAGTATTCCGTGGTCGATGGTGTCGAAAGCGGCACTTAAGTCGAGGAGGACAAGGACAGAAGCTTTCTTCAGGTCTGTGCTCAATCTGATGTCATTCATGACTTTAATAAGTGCGGTCTCTGTGCTACAGTATGTCCGCCTCTGAAACCGGACTGAAACTTTTCATACATGTCATTTTTATGAAGAAACAGCTCAAGCTGTTTCAGCACTGCTTTTTCCAGAATCAGGTTGGAAATTGGTCTGTAGTTAATCATAACAGCGGAGTCTAAATTAGCTTTTTTGAGTAATGGCCTAACTAAGGCGGTTTTAAGGGGGTCTGGGAAAGTGCCTGATGATAGGGAGCAGTTAACAATGTCCAGTAGTTCATTGATAAAGCAGTCTACTGTCTCTTTAAAAAAGGAGGTTGGGATGGCATCCAGTGAACATGTGGAGGATTTCAGCTCAGAAAATGTTTTCCGGAGTTCCCCTTCATTAATTTCATTAAAATGATTTAGGTGGTTAAAATTCACTCTAATAACGGGGGGATTTGTAGTAATATTATTATGAATTGAGATGCTATTTCTAAACTCCTCCTCGCACTTTGACTGTGAGGGTTGGTGGAGATGCTCGTTGAGGTGGGGGGGATTTAGAAGCCGGTCAATAGTGGAGAATAATATTCTCCACTATTGACTATTACTTATTGTTTTAGAGAAATAAGCCTGCCTTTCGTTGCGCGCAGAGCTTTATTGTATGTGTGAATGCAATTTAAGAGGATTTCCCGGTGGGCTATTAGTTTACTTTTCCTCCAAGCACGCTCAGCTCTGCGGCATTCTCTCTTTAACAGGCCAGTTTGATCGTTTTCCCAGGGCGTGGCCAGGGTTTGTGGTTTCTTTTAGATTTTCTCAGGTGCTACTATGTCTATGATTGACCTACATTTATGATTGAAACTGTTCACTTTTTCATGAATTGACCTATTTTTTTCAGGAAGAGCCTGGGTCTGGATGCACATGTGGTCGGAGAACATGAATACTATTGTGTGCAGATGTCTACAGTTCACAGCCCATTCCACCATTATAGAAGTTGAACTCAAGTTGTCCCTGATGTTAACTGCAGATAATCTTGTATCTGCCTAGAATGGAAGAAGGTGAGACTTGGCTTGAGGAAGTTTTCTGGGTCTTGTTATATGGACTGTTATATTTATATGTGAACAGGCTGGTGTTGAGGTCTAAGAACTAAGTCCAATGATCTTACCATGTACAGTTTTTTTCTTTATATATATATTTTTTTACGTTAAGCTGAGTGATAGCCAGTGGTGTAAAGTATCTAAGTACATGTACTCAAGTACTGTACTTAAGTACAACTTTGAGGTATTTTTGGGCGGTGAAACCGCCCCTATATGTGAGGTTTGGACATCGACATTCGCTGCACTGTGATTGGTCACCATTGTACCCCCCCCACCCATTGCACCCCCCCAACCCTGCGCTGTGATTGGCCACCATTGTACCCCCCTAACCCTGCACCGTGATTGGCCAATCACAGTCTATTTAGGACTGTGATTGGCTAGTGAAACATGACACATGTGCATAGCCCTATAAATAGGACTATGCACTTAAAAAAAACACAGTTATGTTTTTTTTGATACTTTTACTTAAGTAAAATATCTGAGTACTTTTTCCACCACTGGTGATAGCTGAACTACTGTAATGCCAAATACAAGTATGCTGTCCGATTCATTTAAAAAAATGAGGACACAATGAGGGCTGACTCACTTGCCAGAAAGCTGCGCAACAACAGCTGTTTTGATTTCTGGCAAGAGGTCAAAACCTTAAACAGTAGTAAAACTCCCTTACCGTCTTCCATTGAAGGAGTGTGTGGGTCTGGCAACATTGCAGAACTGTGGCGGCAACACTATTATGAGTTGTTCAACTGTGTTAAGAGTGACTCTTTTCTGGTGGAAAAGGTTGACCCCACTGAAAATGGGACAGTTAGAGCTGAGGAAGTCTACAACACTATAATGAAGCTAGAAAACAACAAAGCTTGTGGCCCGGATCACATCTCAGCTGAACACTTAAAATATGCCAGTCTGAAGCTTGCTCCTATTCTTGCTCTATGTATTACTGGTTTCCTTAACCATGGTATCTTACCAGATTCCATGTTATCTGTGCTACTTGTGCCAGTTATTAAGGACAAAGCTGGGAAAATAAATAGCATTGATAATTACAGACCGATTGCTTTAGCTAGTATTCTCTCCAAAGTATTGGAGAAAATCCTGTTGGACAGACTGGATAGGTATATTACCACAGCTGACAACCAGTTCGGTTTTAAAAGGAAACACGGCACTGATATGTGTATTTTTGCTTTAAAGGACATTATAGCAAAATATAGAAGCCAAAATTCCACCATGTTTTTGTGTTTTATTGATGCTTCTAGAGCATTTGACCGGTTGAATCATTTCAATAATGTGCCAAAGAGGGGTACCCAAGTACATTATAAGGATACTAGCCTTTTGGTATGCACATCAGACTATGCAGGTGAAGTGGGGTAATACTGTGTCCGAACATTTCTATGTTGGTAATGGTGTCAAGCAAGGGGGGATTTTTATCTCCTCTATTGTTTAATTTATACATGGACGATCTGTCTAGGAAACTGAACCTGTGTAAAACTGGATGTGTCATAGGTGATTCTGTTGTCAACCACCTTATGTATGCGGATGATTTAATTATCTTTTCCCCGTACAGTGCAGGCTTACAACAGCTTCTCAGGGTTTGCTCCCAGTATGGCATTGATTTTAATATTAAGTATAATGCGAAGAAGAGTAGCATCATGATTGTGCGAAGTAAAGCTGATAAAAAGGCAGTATTTCCTAATTTTATTCTCAGTAGCAACATACTACTTGTGTGCATTGAGATTAAGTACCTTGGTCACTGTATATCCGATGATCTCTCAGATGACAAAGACATCCATAGACAAAGATGCAAACTGTATGCCCAGGCAAACATACTAATGCGGAAATTTCACAAATGCTCTGTACATGTCAAGGTATCACTCTTTAAAGCTTTCTGTACACCGTTGTATACGGCTCACCTATGGAGTAACTACAAGGCTAGCAGCATGCGAAAACTAAAAGTTGCATATAATGATGCTTGCTGGTGAGGGTACCAAGATGGCACAGTGCCAGCCAGCTGTTTGTAAACCTGGGGGTACCTACCTGTCTAGCCCTGTTAAGAAATTTAATGTACAAATTCATATGTCGTCTTGAAGAGTCTGACAATCATGTTATTAAGATTTTAATTAACCCTGTCAAGAGTTCTACTCGGTTCTCTTCCATGATATGGAGACATTGGCGTAACAGCCTCTACTGACTATGAACAGCTGTAGTTGGACAGTTTTTTATGTGTGTTTTTTTTATTTACTTGCTTTTATTTATTTTTATCTCTGTGTGATTGTCATCCTGTTTTGTTGTATAGACCCTGAGTCTGAAATAAAGATTGAATTGAATTGAATTGAATTGTAATGAGACCATCTGGGTCTGTATATGTCACTGTGTCCTCCAGAGGGTGCTGTTGCTCTGCTATGCATGGTTTGCATGGCTTTACTGTACCTGCCAGTCTCACTGTATGCATGTACTAGGCAAGTCAATGTGCTTTACACAGAACATCAAGCAAAGGAAACACAATTATAAAATGACATTAGGATGCATAAAACAAAATAAGTAAACATTTACACATAGGCTACAGTTATACAGAGGAGAAGAGAAAAGAAAAGAGAAAAAGAAAAGTAACTGAATCAAAGGCAGTGGCAAACAGAAAGGTCTTTAGTTTGTGTTTTAAAATAACTAAGAGTGGCAGCAGATCTGCAGTTTTCTGGGAGTTTGTTCCAGATATGTGGTTCATAAACAGTTATTAAAACTAAATGCTGCTTCCTCACGTTTATTTTTGTTTTGTTCTGTTTTAGGGACAGAAAGCCGATCCTTTCCCAGATGACCTGAGAGGTCTGGATGGTTCATGATATTGTACAAGATCAGACATGTGTTTAAAGCTTTATATAGACCAACAATAAGTATTTAGATGAAGTTGCAAGGTCTGTTTGAGGAGCAAGGGAGAATTTGTCACTGCTCATAGGAGAACCAAAGTCACTGGTCTCACTGCTGAATTCATGTTGGGTTAATTTGTGCCGTGAGAACTAAGGGTTACTTACGTAACCCCGGTTTTGTAAATTGCGAACGAGTTGTTCACATATGGGAACAGCGCCCTCTGGCGGTGATAACAGAAGCTTCACATTAACTCCCTCAGGGCCAAACCTAATTTTGGCCCGATGGGTCTTCCGTCGCTTTCCGGTAGCCCCCTCCCGAAGGTATTATAGGCGACCGGAATGCGGAAGTCGTTCTCTTGATACACCAGCTTCCTTCTGCCTACGGTGAAGCAAAAAGAAGGGTGTTTCTGTGAACAACTCGTTCGCAATTTACAAAACCGGGGTTACGTAAGTAACCCTTAGTTTTGCTACATTGCTCTCTCGTTGTTCACATATGGGAGATATAAACCCCCGGAATGTATCTACAAACAAGATACCACAAAAACCTGCCCCAGCGCCTGGGCGCCAGGGCCACGCCCCCCCTGGGACGTGACCCCCTGGCGCCCAAGCCCCCCCAGACCCACCGGGTCTGGGGGGGCTTGGGCCCTGACAGGGCCCTGACAGACCGAAGTCCGCCTTATTCATCTAAGGCCCAGACGTCGGCCAATCATACACTAAATTACAGGGGCATGAACAGATCCTACGGCCGTTCTATGCACCTACCCACCTTCAGGTGGAGGCCACACCCAGGACAGCGTGCGCCAGGGAAGACGCCGCCACGTCCAGGCTGTAGAACGCAGCGAAAGTCGAGGGAGACGCCCAACTCGCTGCCGTGCAGACGTCCTGAATGGAAACCCCTCTGCAGAGGGCCCATGACGTCGATACACCCCTAATAGAGTGCGCTCTCAGTCCGTCAGGCACTGGGGCTCCCCTACTAGTGTACGCCAAGCGAATAGCCTCCACAATCCATCGGGAAAGCGTAGACTTAGCCACCGCTTTTCCCCCAGGCCCAGGGCCCAGGGAAACGAACAGCTGGCCGGGTCGGTCCCGGGCCGCAGTCCTCTGGACATACAGCCGCAAGGCCCTCACTGGACAGATACAGTGCAGCCTCCGATCCTCCTCTGAGGCAAACGGAGGCGGATGAAAAGCAACCAGCACGGTCGGTGTCACCACCGCCAGGTGGTTCTTAGGGATGAACGCCGGGTTGGGTTTAAGAACAACCCTACCGTTATCACCAGCGAACCTCATGCACTCCGGAACTACCGATAGGGCATGCATATCGCTCACCCGTTTTGCTGTTGTCAGCGCAACCAAGAGCACCGTCTTGAGCGTGAGGAACCTAGGTTCCACCGTCTCCAGTGGTTCAAAAGGAGGACGAGAGAGTGAGTCGAGCACCAGGACCAAGTCCCACGTGGGAAACAAAGCCCTGGAGACAGGGTGTTCCCGCAGGGCACCCTTCATGAACTGGCACACCATTGGTTGTTTTCCCACGGTTTTCCTACCGAAACCAACATGGTTGGCCGAGATGGCCGCCAGGTATACTTTGATTGTGGAGAAGGCGTTTCCCAGATCCAACCTATCCTGTAGGAAGGTCAGGATGTCTGGGACCGAAGCCTGGAAAGGGACCACAACCGGGGACCGGTCCAGGCACCACTCCTCGAACACACCCCACTTAGCTCCATAAACGGACCTAGTGGAGTGTGCCCTAGCGGCCTGAATAGTCGCTACCACCCTAGGTGGAAGCCCGGCTGCAGTCAAATTTTCCCTCTCACGGGCCAAACCCACAGATCTAGGTCTGCGGGCCTGGGATGATGAATCTCGCCCCCCGCCTGCTGTAGCAGGTCCTCTCGCAGCGGGAGGGGCCAAGGCCGCTCGTATAGGAGGGGAGCTATCTCCGACCTCCAGGTGCCCCATGCTGGAGCCACCAGCAGCACCGTGAGGTCCCGGAGCCTGATCCGTTCCAGAGTAGGGTGGATCAGCTCCATCGGAGGGAACGCATAAAGTAGCCCCCTCGGCCACTCGTGCGCCAGGGCGTCCAACCCCAGCGGAGCCTGGCCTTTCATTGAGAAAAACAGCGAGCATTTCGCGTTCTCCTCTGATGCAAACAGGTCCACTCTGGGCCGCCCGAACCTGACCCAGATCTGGTTCGCGACCGCGGGGTGCAGAGACCATTCTGAAGCCTGAGTCTTGCCTCTGGACAGAAGATCGGCTCCCCTGTTCAGAAGACCAGGGACATGAGAGGCGTGGATTGACTCCAAGTGCGTGCTGCACCATAGTATCAGCCTCCGTGCCAACCCGTCCAAGGTAGGAGACTTCAGGCCTCCTTGCTTGTTTATGTAGGCCATGGTCGTAGTATTGTCCGTCTTGACCAAAACGTGACAACCGCTGATGCGGGGTCTGAAGTGCTTTAACGCCAAAAAGACCGCCATCAGCTCCAGGTAGTTGATGTGGGCCGCCCTCATACTGCGGTCCCACACACCCCTGGCCATTCTGCCCTCGAAGGTGGCGCCCCAACCTGTCAGACTGGCGTCGGTGGTTATCATCTTCCTGGAGATGATCCTCCCCATTGGAACGCCCTCTGACAGGAAGGAGACTACTTTCCATTGTTGGAGGGACTGTATGCACGCTGCGGACACCGTTACCCGGCGAAAACCCTGAGTTACCGGGACCCCGAGGGAGCCCACCCATCTCTGAAAAGGGCGCATGTGCAATCTGCCCAGGCGTATCAAGGAAATGGCCGAGGCCATGAGCCCCGCCGCCCTCATGCAGATTTTGTACTGGACCTTGCGTCCCAGTTGAAACATGGCTAAACATCTCAGAAAGGAAACTCTCCTCTCCTGAGACAAACGAGCCCTGAGAGAGACCGCGTCCAGCTCGATACCTATGAAAGTAGCGCGACGGGACGACGTGAGCACGCACTTCTCGAAGTTCAGTGTGAACCCTAGGGAGGTCAGGTGCGACACCACTGTACTGGTGTGATGACATGCCTCCTGATACGAGTCCCCACTCAGTAGCCAGTCGTCGATGTAACTCGCGATGCGAATACCCCTCTGCCTCAGGGGAGCTATCGCTGCCTGAGTACATTTGACGAACACCCTGGGACTTAGTGACATTCCAAACGGGAGGACCAGGTATTCGTACACATGACCCTCGAATTCGAACCGCAGGAATTTCCTGTGCGGTGGATAAATAGGGACGTGAAAGTAAGCGTCCTTGAGATCTATTGAGCTCCACCAGTCGCCCTGACGGACCGAGCGTAGTAACGCCGCCGCCGTCAGCATTTTGAACTGAAAAGTTTTCAAATACCTGTTGAGAGCTCGTAGATCCATGATGGGACGTAATCCCCCCCCTTTCTTCTTGACCAGGAAGTATCTCGAGTAGAAACCGAGCCGGCTTTCTCCTGGTAACACTTCCCGTACGGCGTTCTTGCGTAATAGGGAGGCTATCTCCTCTCGTAACGTCAGCGCCGCTTGACCACTCGCTCGTGACAAAAGTACTTTGTCGGACATGGGTGGTTTTGTGGAAAACTGCAGCCTGTACCCCTTTGCTATTGTACGAAGCACCCAGGGGTTGGCGTTGCATTCTTTCCAACGCTCGATGTGTAGTGTTAAAGGATTGGGGGGGACTGTTATTGTATTCGTACTCACATGAGCCGCCATCTTGGCTGCACTCGTTGGCATGGCTACCGTGCTTGTTGTTACATTCGTGCTCATGGGCGCGGCCATTATTATTTTCCTGGCTGCGCACGTGGGACCGGCCTTCGCTATTGTCGACACGTGTCTGCAAGTGGGGGCCGCCATCTTGTCTAGCGACACGTGTTGAACAGCTGAGGCGGCCATTTTGGCCCCCCCCACTGTCATTGCGACAATAGCTAGACTTTGTCTTACCTTGTGGCGCCGAGGAAAATTTTGGCGTGACCCATGTAGCATGTGGCGGTTTTGGCCCGCCACAAGCCTTTGTTCTGTCCGGAGACCACCATGGACCCCCCTGGGGGGGGTCCGTCGCGGTCTCCGGCTCATTTTCATTCCTACCGTTTTCAGTTGCAATTTTTTGTTGGTCTCTTTTAATACAGCAGCATGTAAAAGCACAACATTGGCAACAACAGTAGAAATAGCATGCACACTCAGACGATCTGCTGTGGCACGTGTATGTGTATTTTGCAAAACTTTCCTCTCTAACGCATGCACACTCAGACAATCTGCTGTGGCACTTAAATGTGTGATTTGTGTTTTGCTCTTCTTTCTTTCGATGCTTGGCGAGCGATCTTCCGTCGCATCTGCTAGCTCCGGTGGAGATCTCCTCCTCTTCCTCGGTGACCCGTACATGAGGCCCGAGGCCACTAGATACAGGCGCGAATCCCCCGTCTGAGGGGAGAGGGAACCGGGGGAGAAAACTTCCCTGCTTTCCACGCAGGGAGTGACAGTGTCACCGACGCGACCTGGCACCGCGACCCTTGCTGGAGCCTCTCTGGCTGGGTCTGTTCTGTGGGGGGCGAGGGCGGTCGTCCTCCCTTCGGTCCCGCTGTTCTCTGGCAGCAGGTGGAGCGGAGGAAGACTGGGCCTGTCGAACTGGGCCCTCCTGACGATTCGGCGGCCTACCTCGGTCTGGCTGTCGTCCAGGACGGGACTGGGGTCTGGGGAGAGGTGCTCTGGATGGGGCTTGGATGCAGGACAATGCAGCCTCATCTTGAGCTTTTCGAACCGCGCTGCTCTCCTTCAGGTAATCCATGGCGCCCTGGAAAAGATTTCCTGGGGTGACTTTGAGGTTCAGCAGCTTTTTCTTGTCCTCGGGACCGCGGAAAGTAACATGGTCGAGCCATCGTGCTCTTTCGTGGGTGACGCAGAGCCCCAGCACTCTGCCCGTCCATTCTATGGTGTGTTTATTGAGAGAAATCATCTCTTGAGTGAGGCGTCGCATCTCGGCCAGCTGCTCGGGTGTGGCGGCGTCTCCCGCCTCGCTCAGAAGCACCTTCAGGGAGCCCTGTAGAAGAGCGGAGGCATTGAGAGCCCTGCCGCCCGATGTTGACGCCCTGTAGACGGCTTTAGAAGCCAGGGAGGCAGCGATGTCCTTTTCATTGGTGAAAACCGGGATGTCTTTCACTGTGGAAAAAGGTGTTTTCTGGCCGCGAGGCTGGCTAAGGCAGAGGGAGCTGGCTAGGGTGCGATCCATGGGTGGGGGGGGGCCGAGGCCCAGTTCACCCGCACCCACACAATCGATGTCGAACCGTAGCCTTCTGGGATCCGCGTCGGGGGCCGCGGGAGCGCTCCAGGACGAGGAGAGAGCCGAAACGAAACCCATCGCCAGTGGAAGTTTGCTTTTCTTGGTGATTTTTTCCTCCACTGAGTCGAGTCCCTGAAACTCCGAGGTGTTAAGAGGGGTCTCGTTGATCTCGTCGCCTGGCCACTTGAGGCCACATCTGACGGTGGCTTTTTTATAGAGCTCCAGAAGAGTAATCTCACCTATTATGGCCGGTGCGGGGACTGTGAGCGGCTCAGCGTGAACAAGGACAGTGTGGAGGGTCCCAGCTGGGGCTGGGGGGGTCGGGGGGTCGCGGTCCGCGGTGAGAGCGTCATCCCTGACGACCACCCCGTCCTCCGCGACCTCGTCAACGACCAGGTAGTCTCCTACGTCCTGCGACTCCTGCCGCTCGGCTTGGTAGGGAGTGAGGGCGTCGTCATCCACCTCATAATCGCCGACCGAAACGACGCTCCCCGGGTTGGAAGAGTAGTGGGAGGCCGCACGGTGTTCGGTGTGGCCACCGGGTGGGGTGGGGGGTGGTTCGACGCGGGGCTCAGCATATTCGTTCCTCGGAGGAGAGCGAGAGCGGGGGTGTTTTGGTGGCTCCAGAGCCCTCGCGCAGCTAGCTGCTGCTGAAGCATGAGGCCGACGAGCAGCTTGGCTAGCAGGTGTGCGGTCCGCAGATCGCCGGGAAGCGAAGTAATGGCGGTCGCCGCCGCGCTGCTCCTCATAGTCCTCGAACAGGGGCCGTGAAGGAGGCTGGAAAAAATTTCTGGCCTCGTGGAACCGGTTCTTGAGCTCGGACGAGTTGAAAGACGCACAGTCGGAGCATCTTGGGTGTAGCTCGTAAGCAGCGTCCTCGGCGTGGGCGAGACCCAGGCAGGAGACGCAGTGGTTGTGTGTGTCCCACTCGTCCAGGAGTTGAGGACAGGAACGGGAGCCGCAGCGACGCAGGGGGTACTCCTGACGGTCAGAAACGGCGGTACGGCGTCGAGCCATGGAGAGGAGGTGGCGAGCTAAGCTACTAGCCACTAAGGTGGAAAACTAAACTAGGCCGCTAGCTACTAGCGGAGCCAACAGGTGGCTAAGTTTAGCGTTCTCTTTTTCTTTTCTTTGAAGAGCTGTGCTTTTCCTCGTCTGGAAAAACACAGTGGGGAAGAGGGAGAAGAAGAAGGTCTGGGGAACTCTGTGGACCGCGAATCCTACCAGTCGCTATAGAGTTGTGATGACCCGCAGAACTCGTTCTTTTGTTTGTTGATTTGCGAAGCTCCTTCACCGTAGGCAGAAGGAAGCCAAGAGAACGACTTCCGCATTCCGGTCGCCTATAATACCTTCGGGAGGGGGCTACCGGAAAGCGACGGAAGACCCATCGGGCCAAAATTAGGTTTGGCCCTGAGGGAGTTAATGTGAAGCTTCTGTTATCACCGCCAGAGGGCGCTGTTCCCATATGTGAACAACGAGAGAGCAATGTAGCAAAACCATAACCGCACAGACCATGAGCTGTTGGCCACATCCAGGGGTGGAAACGTTGGGGTGACACATCAGTAGGCTACAGGCCCACTTCCTTCAAACAGCTGCAGTTTTTTCAGACACCTCTATCCGAGGTATAGAACAAAACAAGACTAGGCCTATACTGTATGTCCCATTCAAATATTTTATACAGCAAAAAGTGAGTGAGAATTGATCAATATATTGACTCTCAGGCAAAAAAAAAAGTGCAAGATAAAACTACTCCGGAGATGAGTGGGGGGAGGGGATGAGTTGGGTACCTACTTAATCTGATTTTTTCACCTATTGCTTGGATTTAGTTCACATTTGCACTATATTGCCTTAATATCCTACACCTCAAAGCAATATGAATATCAAAATATGTATTTATTTTTAAACTGAGCCTAACGGCCTTTAATTACAAAGTTGTGGGGCACCCTGATGGCTCACCTGCAGTGGTGGAAAGTAACTATACATTTACTCAAGTACTGTACAAGTACAATTTTGAGGTACTTTTACTTTACTTGAGTACTTCCAACTTTCAATACTTTTACTTCTACTCCACTACATCTCAGAGGCAAATAATGTACTTTTACACCACTATAATTATTTGAAAACTTTATTTACTTTAAAAGTAAATTTTGAACACCGAGCTTGCACATGTAACAAAGTATTTCTACAATAGGGTATTGATACTTTTACTTGAGTATAACATGTGAGTACTTATTCCATCACTGCTGAAGGCTCACCTGGTAGAGGCTCAGTTATTGCCTGAGCCGGCCCTGGTTTGAATCAGACCTCTGGCCTTTTGCTACATGTCGTCCCCCCTTCTCTCTTCTGCCATTTCTTGTCTTTCAGAAATGTGTCAGTTAAATGAACTAGACCATACCCGGTGAAGTGCGCAGGCAAAAGTAGTTGCAAACGTGGGGTTATTGCACGTCCTACATACATACATACATGCATACATGCATACATACATACATACATACGTACATACATACATACATACATACATACATACATACATACATATATATATATATATATATATATATATATATACACACACACACACACAAAATATATATATATATATATATATATATATATATATATATATATATATATATATATATATATATATTCTGTCATTCATTGTACTTATATTATAATGAATTGATTACTACAGCAAAAATTATTATACAACACTGTTATTACAACTATTATTTCAACTTAACAACAACAATATAATTATGTGCATGCAGATATGCACTTAAAGGGTGCACATTCAACAGTGGAGAATGCATGGGCGTCCTTAACAAATAAACGCTCTCCACCATTCGTTGCGATCCGGGGCGACCGTGTTTAGGGGCGAGACAATTAGGCGCAGATTGCTCACCCCAGACCGTTCAGTGCAAGCCGGGGCGACCGTGTTTAGGGGCGAGATTGTGAAACGGCCGTATCGTTAGCTTGTACAGATTTTCGGAGACTCGACATGGTGTAATGGCTAGATGAGATTAACTTTTGTGTCTCTGGTGGAGAGATTTACTTAAACGCGACGTGCTACCACCTTTGCACGAAAGGATTGCAGTGCAGCATGCACACACTTATCTCACACACACACACACACACACACACACACACACACACACACACACACACACACACACACACACACACACACACACACACAGCTCTCTCTCTCCCCCTCTCTCCCTCCCCCTCTCTTTCTCTCTGTCTCTCCCCCTCCCTCCGCCCCTCTCTCTCTCTCCAGCCAGCATAAGCATGGCGAGATTGTCTGATTGAGACTGTCTTTGACATAAAAATGCGAATAAACAGCTGAGATTGTAACTTGGGCGAAGCAGTTGAACACACACACACGCGCGCGACCCGTTGCGAGCGCTCTCACAGACACACACACACACACACACACACACACACACACATGCGGTACATTCTAATGCGGCCAGACACACACACACACACACACACTCACACACACACACACACACACACACACACACAGGTATATCCAACACACACACACTCACGACCCGTTGCGAGCGCTCACACACACACACACACACACACACACACACACACACACACACACACACATTCTCATGCGGCCAGACACAGACACAGACACAGACACACACACACACACACACACACACACACACACACACACACACACAATGAATGCAGAATGGAATGTGACTCCCTGGCGTTGCCATGTTCGCCTATTGTAAGCGGTTTAGGGGCAATATTGGTGGAAGTGTGTTTTTGGCGTTGGTTGTGAAAGTGCAGGTGGGTGTGGGGACGCGTTGTGAGCTTGTAGATTGGCTGTTTTCCAAGAGGCAATGTATATGTGTGACGGTGCTTCGTTTGGCCTTCTTTTCATAGACCTTGTTGCTTGTAGGGCTCGCTTCGTTTGGCCTTGTTTTCATAGACCTTGCTGCTTGTTTGTCTCGCGAAACCTGGCAACCCTGCGCAGCGTGATCTCCCATTGTTTGACACATAAACGGTAATAATAAGCTGAGATTTGATGTAATCGAAAAACTTCACAGTTCCATGCACATGGTAATGGTCAATGGCTGTGCGCAATTTGAGATCAATAGCTCCAGGCACTGAGGAGAACCGGGCAGAAACATTTTGGGCTCACAGGTTGGGCTCACAGGTTGGGCTTCACAGGTTTCAGAGGTTACTAGAATTATAGGAGGATGTTATTTAAACTTTAAGGTAATATATGATGTTATGATGGTACAGTTCAGGGCATTACACTGATTAAGAAACTTTACACAAACAAATTATAAAGATGTTGTAATAAAGCCAACTGTAAAAAAAAACTAAGAGTACATTTTTACGGTTCTCTTTTTACTTTTGAAGATATATAAAAAATAAAATGTAACTCAAATAAACCCTATGGAACTCAAGATTTCTAAATGTATCTCCCCCTACAATGTTTAAACTGGGCACTTAAGCTCCACTATAGATACTGTTAACAATTTAAAAACATCTTATACAGATTTTTAGGAGGAGCATGTCCCCTTAAAATACATCATGTCATGGTCAGGCAACAAAGTATAAAAATATGAAATGCTTAGCAAGAAAGGGAACTGACATGCAAAACTCAAATGATGAGTATGATGATGGTTGCCAACCCAAAAGGCACAAACACGTGTTTTCAATAATAACAAATACACTTTTAACGAAAAATTGCTTCTCGGAGCACAGGTCTCCGCCAGGTCAGGTAGGTTATTGTGGCCTCCTGGTGGCACCATAATAGGCCAATGTGAAAAGGGTGGCATTTCTTCCTCGGCCTAGTGGGAATGTGCGTGCATTCATGATTTGAGGCATTTTGTTAAATGTGTTTTGCTAAATTAGACCTGCTGGTGGCGCTATAACAGGGCAATGTGAAAAGGGTGGCATTTCTTCTTCGGCCTACTGAGAATGTGCGTGTACAGTACACAGAAAATGTACGCTGCGTTCATGATTTGAGACATTTTGTTCAAAAGGGACCAATCCTGCAAACTTTGGAAGCCAACCGTAGCCAATCAGGATGGAATATGAAATATCGGACAGATCGTCTTGATCACATGACTATAGAGATACTGTGTACCGATTTGCGTGATGTTTGGATACAATCTGTAGGAGTTATATCCAAAAATGGGTTTTGCACAAATCGGCCTCCTGGTGGCGCTATAACAGGCCCATGTGAAAAAGTTGGGGCAGAGGTTCTGAATTGGCATCCAGGGAGTGTGTGTGCACAGTTTCCCAGCGACCGGGACAACGGTGCCGGAGATTAGCTGGTCGCAGACAGATGGACGGACACAAAGACAGACGGACGGACGGACGGACGGACGGACGGACAGGGGGTAAAACATACTCTCTCGCCATGCCTTTCGGCCTGGCGGAGACAATAACACAAAGCAGCAGAAGGAAACAGGTGTTTCCTTAAGCTTTTGTTATAGATGTGAAGGTGTGAAGTCTGGTTTAGAGACACCATGCACGTCATGCCCAAGAGTGTGAACTTGCTAGTTTCTGTCAAAAGGCATTTTTTAAGTAAAAAGTGTATTCATAATGTACAGAAATAATGCATGTATTACAATATTTTACTATATATTTGTATGTAATCTTACTCACTTCCGTGTTGCAGAATAGACTGCTGCCTGAGCTGCTGTCTGTTCTAGCTGTCTGGATTTATCTCTGTTACACCTCAAGCACTTTTGGGTGGCACTTGCGTATACATGCATGCAGGTGCATGTGCACACAGTGCAGACAGAAATACTCTTTACCACAGACACAGAGTATAAGTGTAAACTTACACATTGTTTGTTCACATGATGTTATGCTATTTAGATGTATTTTACTAAAATGTGTCTCCCCCTATAGTGTTTAAACTAGACACTCCAATCTCCACTATAATAGATACTGTTAACAATTTTAAAAGATTTTATACAGATTTTTGAAAGTCTTTTGTTTTTAAGTTATTCTCATTTTCTTACACACAATTTAAGACATTCCAATGTTCACACCTTCAGAATAACGCACGCACGCACGCACGCACACACGCACGCACGCACGCACGCACGCAGGGGGTCAGCCCTATAATTCCTCAGCCCTACGTTTCCCCATCCTGAAATGTCTGGTTTTAGCAACAATGCTAAACTCAAAAGTCTTCAGAGTATGATGGTTCAGGTTGCCGACCCAAAAGGCACAAACATGTATTTTCAAATGTTGTCAACAATCACAAAATAAGTATGCATGTAACACTTTTAATAACACAAAGCAGCAGAAGGAAACAGGTGTTTCCTTATAGCTTTGTGAGAGATGTGGGTGTGAAGTCTGGTTTAGCATTGAAGACATCTGCACGTCAAACCCAAGAGTGTGAACTTGCTACGTTCCGTCAATAGGCCTTTTTAAAGTATATATATATATATATATATATATATATATATATATATATATATATATATATGTATATATATATATACACACACACACACACACACACACACACACACACACACACACACACACACACACACACACACACAATTATTATTTGTTTTCTAAATATGTTTAAATGTTATCTTACTCGCTTCAGTGCTGCAGAATAGACTGATGTCTGAGCTGCTGTCTGTTCTAGCTGTCTGGCTTTATCTCTGTTACACCTCAAGCACAAATGTTTGGGTGATACTTGTGAATGTACATGCATGCAGGTGCATGTGCGCACAGTACAGAAAAAAAATACTCTTTACCCCAGAGTATATGTGTAAACTTACACATTGTTTGTTCACATAATGGTATGCTATTTAGATGTATTTTACTTTATTTTCTTCATTTTTTTTGCTTGACTAGAAATTAAGAATGTTCTGACACAGAAGAGGAAGTAATCAATCCTTCGAGGCCTGTGTGATATGAAGATGTGTTGCTTATGACATCCATAGCAATAAGTGTAAGCATTTCTACCGTACAGTTATATGTGCCCAGGGGACTATGTTCCCTCAGTAGGGTTGCGGTTAACATACTGTACTGTAGGGCTGAGGGAACATAGACCATATTCACACGATAGCCATTTTGTAATTTTACATTGAAAGTGCCACCACATTTCATTGACTTAATAGCAATATGGCCGCCGTGTGAATATGGTCTATAGACTCACTCCCTGTTCAACAGAGACAGGTGGTAGAAACCTCACTTCTCTCACAGATAAAGCGCATGTCTTCTTCACAATCTGCACGCACGCACGCACGCACGCACGCACGCACGCACGCACGCACGCACGCACGCACGCACGCACGCACGCACGCACGCACGCACGCAGGCGCGCAGGCACGCACGCACGCACGCAGGCACTCACTCACTCACTCACTCACTCACTCACTCACTCACTCCTCCCTCCAGAGAAACAAGCCCGACTTGGATTTTTAGTTTTTGGTGCATTAGATAAGAGAACGGAGCGGGAGGTGTTATTGGCTCATTGTATGGCTTTCTGAATAGAATTGGAAGAATAGCCCTTAAACGGAGGTACTCATAACGGTTTGTTTGGAGTGAAAGTCATCAAGATCTGACCTAAAAAATGGACCTACTGGGATGTTGTCCTTTAGGTGTACTTGAAAATAGATGTGTGAATCATTCCAGTTTCATCCTTGGATATAGTTAGATCCAAATAGTTAATTTTGTCAATGCTCTGTTCACAAGTGAATTTCAGGAAACTTGAGTTGTTGAGATATGATACAAAGTCCATTAGTTCAGTCTGTGTTCCCTCCCAAAATAACAGGATATCATCAATGTACCGTTTTTAGAACCTTGAATAATAGGGGTTATTATTGGAGTCACGTACAACTTTTTCTTCCCACTTTCCCACAACCAAAATCCAAGTCGGGCTTGTTTCTCTACAGAATATAACCACTGTGCTTCACAAATCAAAAAGATACTCAACAGACACTGGCATGTGCTCCAAACAGAGCCATCTGTGAAGGACCTCTGCAAATCCCCACCCCTTGTTGCATTCAGGTGAGCACCCACAATCAAAGGTACAGTCATGTACAAAAATATGGTTCAAAAGAAGACCACATGGCTGACAACAACTGGAATGTATAGATGTGGTAGCTCTGCCTGTTGCAACAACACAACAGACAAGAAATCATTCAATCATCCCCACACTGGAAGGAAGATTCCTATTTGTGAACTGCAAATCGACACATGTGATTTACATGCTGTTACTGTATGTCCCTGTGGTCTAGCATTCGTAGGACAAACTAAACGACCCCTCAAACAAAGAATATCAGAGCACAAAACTGCAATGCGTACATGAAATATAGATTATGCAATTGCAAAACATTATGCTGAAGCAAATCATGGTTCACCCTCTTCATTAAAATTCTGTGGGATTGAGAAAATCGTGATGCCTATCAAAGGGGGTGATATTCTAAAGAAACTGGCCCAGAGAGAATGCAGTGGATATACACACAACACTATGACACCCAATGGACTGAATGACGATTATAGCTTAAAATGCTTTTTAGGTTAAGACTGTCTTTGATGCTCCTGCACTGTTTATTGGATGTGTTACTTTATGATATATGCCTCAAATTGCCTGTAATTGCCTGTGTTCTTGCATACAAGTGATTGGACCTTGGTGATTGACCTGAGATTTCAGGTGTAGGTGAACTCTGACCTTTTGTATAAAGTGAGTTGAATCTATGTGATATGAATGCTCTGATGAAGGCTCATAGCCGAAACGCACAAGCGTTCGTTTATTGGTGTGTGCCAATAAAAAAAAGTGGAAATGTGAGTACTCTGTCCTTCATTGATTTGAATTTTTGGATATGCAACATGTTAGGATTTTTTTTTATTTCCTACTTTTGATGTGTATACTAGATTTTGGTTCTAGCACTCCACTGAGAAAACCCATTGTTGATGCGCAACCTCATTTTCTTATTCACCTGCTGGTAGTGTTACTGAATAGGAATGAGCACCACTTGCTGGTGGTGCTACTGAATAGGAAGAAATTGTGGAATCATTACATCAACTAGAACTAACAAGAGCCAACTAGAACTAACAAGAGCCAAAAATAACTAAAATGCACTTTTTTTTTTTTTTTAAGAATATAGATATATTTAATACTATTGTTATAGACTCTGAGCTGATGTCTGTTCTAGCCTGGCTTCAACACGAACTCAAGCACAATTGTTTTTGCACACTTCTAATGTATAATGTATGTGTATGCATGTGCAAGTGCTCACAAATGCACCCAGTGCAGAAAAAAGACGTAGCCGCAGAATGTATGTGTGAACTTGAGGAACTGAGGTAGCTGTCAGCTGACCTCTTCTTTTCTACAGACAGTGCAGGCTGATACTGAAAATCTGATGCATGCCTTTATTACTAGTAGGCTGTAACGCTCTTTTAGCTGGTCTGCCAAAGAGATTTGCAAAATTACAAATAAGACTAAAGAATGCTGCTGCACGTGTCCTCACCAGGACTAAGCACTGAGCACACATCACACCGTAGTCCTAAGATCTCTGCATTGGCTCCCTGTCACTTCTAGAATAGATTTTATGATTATTTTATTTGTCTATAAATCACTTAATGGCTATGCACCAACATACATGTCAGATATGATCGAAAGGCATGAACCTAGTAGGTCACAGAGATCCTCTGGCACTGAATGTTTAGAAGTTTCAACTGTCAATGGTAAGAGACATGGAGAGGCAGCTTTGAGTTTTTATGCCCCAAACTCTGGCAGTCAATCTGAGAATGGCTGATTCAGTAGATATTTTTAAGCGTAATCTTAAAACATATTTATTTTGCCTTGCTTATCACAATGATTAATCTGACAGATATACTGTGGTTTTTATTTCTGTCATTTCAAATTTAATTTCTTTTAAAGTGTTCTACACATTTGATTTGCTTTTTATGCTCTCCTCTTTCTGTACTTGTTTATATTTTATTTTTGTAATTTATTTTTATGATCTTTCTTTTATGTGTAACGTACAACGTTGAGTTGTATTCTATGTATGGAAGGTGCTATATAAATAAAGTTCATTATCATTGTCATTATAATTATCATTTTATTTTGAATTGAAAACTATTTGAACACACAAGTAAAATTGAATATAGCCAAACAGCTTATTGCACAAATAGATTAATTAGCTACACTAGACTACAATTTGTGCATGTTGTGCACAAATTAGGCTCTACAACTACAGCCTAGAGACCTTTATATATACAAAGTTGTAAGATATTTCACACACAGTCACTTTTTTAAAAGAAAGTAAAATTTATTTTAACATAACAGATGATTCTGGTACAGCTCAGGTCATCACACTGTTATGTATGTAGGTCTGTCTGAGTCTGTTGCAGTCCTGTCTAAATGTAAAATGAAAAATCGCAAAAATAAATGATTATATAAAAAAAAGGAACTACTGTAAATGACAGGGTCATCCCTATGTCCCCATGGTTCTATGTTCCCTCAGTACTAGGTTGGGGTTCACACAATGTTCTCACTACTACTACTACTTCTACTAATTGTTACAGTATAACTTCACAAGGTAAAACAGTTATTTGCAGTTTCATAAACAGAGACAAGTGGTAGAAACATCACTTCTCACAGATCCAGCGGAAGCCTTCTTCACATTTTGCATCTATCCAGTCTCCTTGGAGGTGATTGTACTTTACACAGTTACGGTCTGCATTGTTATCAGGACTTCCACTGGCCCAGTACCTGCAAAGTAAACAACATAATATAATTTATCACATCCACTTAGGCACTCACTTACTGTGATGTTGATAGAATTACAATAGAAAGACTTGTAAAATGTCTCACCCTGTTGTCAATGGTGTACCATTCACCCATGTCCAATTTCTCTCAGCTTTGTTCAGACCGATCCAAGATGCTCCGCTCCCACTAGACAGGCTTTTGATGAATTCCTGATGATTGTCCATGATTGAACCATCATTAATTTTCAGTCATGCATTAATGGTTCATTATAATCACTGAATTACATCACATTTATATGTATTTATGGATGTTGGATACATGGACACACACGTGCGTGTGCACACTAACCTGCTCTTTTTTACGGTTAATGATCACCAGATCTGCTCCTGTCTTCAGACAGTATTGTCTACCTTCCTCCCAAGTTTTCTCTTCAGACGATCTCTGATAACATCTGGATCCAAACTTTTGCCATCCATGGGGACACATCTTGTCTAAACATCAAACAGGAGGATTATTGATGGATTTTCAATTTACTGATAATCAAATCTAGCTCATATAATAATATTAATATTAATATTAATATTAATATTAATATTAATGTTAATGTTAATGATATTAATATTAATAATAATAGTGAAATACAAAACCTGAAATTACCTGAATAATATTAGCAGAATTACCTGGTTTAGGTTTATAACCAAGAAGTCTGATGTGCACTGCTAAACTTTGATTCTGTTGTAACCTCTCTCACCTGCTGCCTCTTTAAGTTGGTTTACTTCACGTTGTAACTGCTTCATCTCCAGGGTCTGGTCCAATATTCGCTGCTTATTCGCTGAATTATCTGCAAAGGACAAAAGTGGTGATGATAAACACAATTGTAGCTACTGTTCATGATGAGGTCACATATCTGTGTGGAAAATGAGCTTTGTGAAAAAGAACAATTAATGTTATTTTCTTTTTTTTTATTTGTTAACATCACTCCATCATACATACTATACAAGTCATAATACACCCAAAAAGGAATGGAATACTCACAGTGCATAGCCAGGCCTGTGATCACAATCAGCAGTATAACACACAGGAGGAGGATCCACGGAGCAGCATCTTTGAGACGCCTTCCCACTGTTTGCTGTCCTGCAACAGAAAATACAGCTTCTAGGTGCACAGCGACTGAGAGAGATAGAACTCTGGTTGTCTTTTCCCTTCTCTCGTAATATACTCACTATGGGATAACATCGCCCCCTGGCGATGCACAGAGCACTACACACATGGACTCCCGCGACAATTCTGATTGGATAGGGTCATGTTACGCGTTCCGGCAGTCAGGAAGGGTTATAAAACCCCTCGTGTAACTAGAACACGCCCTCTTACTTCACTCTGCTACGCAATGCGCACGAGCCAAGACACACTGAATGTACGGAGAAACTGACGAAATCCAGCTTACCCCAGAGCGAGGGCACCTGTGTTCCTCCACGGGCATTTCGTTATTAAGTTTCTACTAAAACACGCTCCCACGGCTTATTATTTGTTTATTTTACCTTTTCTATCCTCTCTGTTTTCTTCTCGTGGCTCTAGGCTAGCTTGAGCTACGTTAGCAGGCTAGGCTACGCTAACAAGCTAGGCTCTTCTAGGCTAAGTGGCTAGTTAGCCCTTTGTTCGACGCCATGTGTCGGATAGTTACAAGCAGGCAATGGAGGCTCCGAGAGAATGCGGCCTGGACAGCTGCACGTTCCTCATCGCCGCAGATGATCCACACCGCGTCTGTATTGCCTGCTTGGGAGTGAACCATACGTTCGTCGGCAGATAGCACCCAGGCGACGAGGACGCCTGCAAAGCCTGCGCGTGGTTTCACGGTGTTTCACCTCGACCACCGACTCGCGAGGGCCCTGGACACAGCGGCGCTCCCCTCGCCGCGGGGCCTGTAGCCCAGCCAGAGGAAGGGAGCCGTGTGGCCATGGGCCCACCTCTACACGTCGCCCCGAGGAGCAGTGGTGCTAACCAGGGCTGACGCGGCGTCGCCTCCAGGGCCGTCACCTCGACGCCAGACCCCGCCGTTGCTGTTTTGCCCAGTGGGATCCAGCTCCACTACAGCAGCGGCGCTTCTCCCTCACTCTCAGCGCGACGGACAGAACGGGACAAGATGGCGGTGACCGAGGCAGGGTGGAAGTTTACATGTCGGAGGGTCCCCGTGTTGAGTCACGTGACTTCCTCTTGTCTGGTGAACGGTCCGTTGCGGATGTTGACATCACAGAAGGCTCCCGTGTTGGGTCACGTGACTTCCCCATGTCTAACGAACGGACCAGCGCTACCTCTGCTGTCCCTAGCGGACATCTCACGAACGGTACCATTAATCGGAGCGAAGGCGTCACCCTCCACCCCCACGAACCCACTCGCTCAGTGCTTAGATCAATGGAAAGCTTGCAAACCGAATCCCTGGGTGTTACGCACCGTTCAAAAGGGCTACAGGTTGCAATTCGCCAGCAAACCTATGACAGACAAAGTGTTGTTCTCTCACGTGTCGGGCCAAGCGGCCGTGACGCTGAGGGAGGAGGTTATGTCTTTCCTGAGCAAGGGGGCGATCAGAGAATTATCTCCGGATCAGAACCTTTTGGGTTTCTATTCGAAATATTTCCTGGTGAAAAAGAAAGGGGGGGGGGGGTGAGACCTATTTTGAATCTGAAAGGCCTCAACAAGTTTTTGAAGGTTTTCAATTTCAAAATGTTGACAACTGTGACGTTATTACGCACGATACGACAGGGGGATTGGTGGACGAGCATAGACCTCAAGGATGCCTATTTCCACGTTCCAATCTACCCCCCGCACCGAAAGTTCCTGCGCTTTGGCTACGAAGAAAAAGTGTACGAGTACACGGTGCTCCCGTTTGGTATGTCTCTGAGCCCTCGAGTGTTCGTGAAGTGTACCGATGCGGCCATAGCTCCACTGAGGCAGCGGGGGCTGCGCCTGTCGACCTACATTGACGACTGGCTGTTGGCTGCGGACTCGAGGGAGGTGGTGGCGAGGCACACGGAGATGGTCATTGCGCACCTGACATCCCTGGGTTTCACAATCAACACGTCAGATCGCGTGCTAGTCGGAAATTACTCCCCTCCTCTTCGGCGAGCCGTGGCCTCTCCCCCTGTTCAGAGACCTGCTGAGACAGGGAGGGGATGAGGTGTTCCACGAGCGCCCTCAGGACCTGGACCTGTGGGTCTGGCCCGTGAAAGGGCGAATCTGAGTTCGAATGGTTTGCCTCCTGATGTAGTGTCTACTATACAGGGGGCAAGGGCCGTTTCCACGAGGTTGGCGTATGACGTCAGGTGGAACATGTTTGTGTCCTGGTGTTTGGAACAGTCACCATCTGTGGTGGCTTTCCAGGCCCCGGTATGCAGCAGCCTCGTTTTCCTGCAGGGCAGGTTAAACCTGGCGGCTATTTCCGCTTGTCACGAGGGGTTCGATGGCAAGACGGTTGGTCATCATCCGCTGGTGCGCCGTCTCTCTTGGCCTTAATGGCCAGAGGAAGGCGGTGGCTAAGCCGACGCTGTCCAGATGGATCGTGGAGGCGATCAGACTGGCCTATGTGAGTAGCGGCTCTGCAGTTCCGGTGGGACTGAGGGCTCATTCTACTCGGGGCGTGGCTGCATCTTGGGCCCTTTACAAAGGGGTTTCGATGCAGGAGATATGCTCGGCGGCAAACTGGTCGTCTCCATCGACCTTTGCAGCTTTCTACAGCTTGGACGTGGCGGCATCCTCGATGGCGCACACTGTCCTGGGGGTAGCAGCTGTTTCAAGCCAGGGGGAGTAATGAGCAGGCCTAGGGGCCGTGCTTTGTCTCCTGGTGTTCTCCCTTCCTCTTAGGCCCCCCTGGACCAGCTAGGCCTAGGTCCTGGGGGAGGAGGTCCTGTTCCACTTTTAGTATGGGATAGACTTGTGTCTGCCCGTTAGCTGAATGAGGCAGACCTTGTGGTCTGTCAGGGTCTTTCCTTTTGGTACTTGTCCGCACCCTGGCCTGGTGGGCCGGGGCGCCCTGGGGGCTGGGGTCTCGCCCGTGGGGCGGGACCCAGGGGCCGTGGGCATGCGGATCTGTAGGGTCGTGTGACTTAGTTCCCCAGGGGGGTTTATGAGTCCCATAGTATATTACGAGAGAAGGGAAAAGACAATTAGAGGTTACCTATGTAGCCCCAGTTTATTTACCTTCGGAGTAATATACTCACCTAACACCCCTTCTGTCCGCATTTGGCGTGCAGAGGGAAGTTGTTAAGAGGGCGTGTTCTAGTTACACAAGGGGTTTTATACCCCTTCCGGACTGCCGGAACGCCTATCCAATCAGAATTGTCGCGGGAGTCCATGTGTGTAGTGCTCTGTGCATCGCCAGGGGGCGATCTTATCCCATAGTGAGTATATTACTCCGAAGGTAAAGAAACTGGGGTTACATACGTAACCTCTAGTTACAGGGCTGACCAAGGCAGAGAGAGAGAGAGAGAGAGAGAGAGAGAGAGAGAGAGAGAGAGAGAGAGAGAGCGACGTTGGATCAACAGCAAAATATAGATTAATACATTTGACAACATACAGCCAAAATCCCAAAATGTATACAAATTAATAACTGCAAACAAATTCAAAGTTTAGGCTATCAATATCATACAAAAGTAGAGAGAAGCTGATCTCACCGCTCTGATGGACAAGAAATAAATAATCCTTTTGCAAACAATATCCATGTTCTGTTTGTGTGTCAACAATGATCCAAATGGGAAGTTTATTTCAGCAGATGTGACAGTTTGACATTCTTCAAGATGTTTTTGGTGCAGCTACTCGTTTAAGTTAATTGCATTCACCTGTTGCGTTGCTGCGCACAACAGGGCAGATCTCCGCCAGGCTAGGTAGACCAACCCAGGCTCATGAAATTCATAGGCAGTCATAGTAGCCAATTAGAATGAAATATGCTAGAACTGACTCATACTGATACAGAACCATATGTTGGCTAAATATTGTTGCTGTCGGTTGGAAAAACTTCTTTAAAAGTATTATTTTAAAACAATTTATAATGGTAAAAAGAAAGCTCTACAAGCTGTAATTATTAATAATTAAGAAATACCATATTTTAAATAGTGAAAAATCAACTAAAGTCATTAATAGTGCAAGTTCAATCACATTTCATTTGAATGAAAATAACTTGAAGGGAAAATACATAAAATCTCTAATGTGATTAATGTGACCTCTACCTACAGTCAGTGAAGTCCAGAGAATGTGACAAATATTGAGACCAATAGGCTATGACTTTGTAAAAATATTGGTAATTTCTCAATACATTATTTTGGGTGCAAGCTCACAACATGCCACATTGTAACGCGTTATGAGATTTAACTTTTGCTATTTTTGTTACATGTGTAAAAAGAAATGATGCTGACAATGATTCACAACTTTGCAAAACTCACCCTGAGTCTGTCTCCCTGCTGTGTTCTGCTGTGGTCCAGGGACGATGTCACGTCTTCTGACATCATCCACTCTATCGTAGATGGTTTGTCCTTCTCCATCACTCTGTCTCACCTTCTTTTTCAAGTCTGGCATGGCATAAACTGTTACTGTAGCAGCCATCTTATGATGATGAGAGGCTTGAAAAGTAAATGGCAACAAATAGTAACTGATGTATATTTCCTTTATGTGTTGATTAGCTGTATCAAAATGGTATTACTTGGTTGCTACATAACTAATGTACTGGATCAGCAACATTTTATCATGGTTGTCTCTGGCTGGTTGCCAGAGGCAACTGTAGCAATTAGGAAGTACAAGAAACGCACACACTCTCTCTCTCTTTCTCTCCGTCAGTGAAACCAGGAAACATACCTACGCTTTCGATTTCACTTTCGCATGCACGCACGCACGCACGCACGGACGGACGCACGCACACACGCACGCACGCACGCGCGCACACACACACACACACACACACACACTGTGTGTATGTAAATGTGTGTGTGTACTGTGTATCCTAATTCAAATAGCATAATCAACAGGAAGTTTATATTCTATATACATTATATAAAAAAATTGACAGTTTTTGTAACGTTGGCAGAATCAGCTTTGTTTGCGTTTGTTTATAAGCTAAAAGAGTGACTTTGAGTTTCATTGTGTAACGTAAGCCATTGAGAAGACTATTTTGGAATATACATAACGGAGCAACTATTGATGATATTTTGCCAATATTTGGAGTTACATCATGTACATCATGGAGTAAACCTCTGCCAAAGTAGTTTACTTCAAGTAATGTAGGATGAAGTAGGAAACCTACTTTATATAATGAGATTTAATACAGTGTGTGTCTAAGGAAATATATAACATCTAGGCATCTTGCATAGCATTACTGGAGCAGGTATGATTCTGCTAAAATATTAGTGTGGCAAAAAGTCATGTTTTCTCAGCAAAATGGGATTTAGGTTGAATATCTGAAAAGTGTCCCTTTAAATGGGCATACTTTTAACAATAAATAGATACAAATCTAATTTAATTTTGGTATCAAGCTCACCAGAAGCAACACAGGTTGTATGCACTGATTACATTGGGGGTTGAGAAAGGGAAGAGCCTTTCTCATTCACATAGTTTGTCAGGGTAATAAGAAAGGCAGAGACAGTTCACTTCCAAGCTCACATTTGTACTAATAGTGCCTTGATACATGTGTATCCTACACCTCTAAGCAATATGAATATCAAAATATGTATTTATTATAAAACTAGAGCCTAGAGGCCTATATTCAAAGTTATCAGACATTTCACACAGTCACCTTTTTAAAAGAAAGTTATATTTATTTTAAGACAATAGATGATGCTGGTACAGTTCTAGCCTGGTAAACCCTCCCTCCAGAAATCTCATTTGTATTTTATTTCAGGAATCAAATGGAAATGAGATTTCCGGAGGGAGGGTTTACCAGGCTAGTACAGTTCAGGGTATCAAACTGATTCATAGATGTACACAAAAAATATATAATGGTGGTGCAATAAAGCAGTTCAGTTAAAAAATATAGTAAAATGCATTTTTTAGGGTAATATATAATAAAATATGCAAAAGTAAAGTTTTATATTTTTGGAGATGTATCAAAACATTTATTTAACACTATTAAACCCTATGGAACTTCTATATACCTGCAGGTTTAAGTGAGATTGGTTTACAGAGGTGGACTAATACAGGCATTAACAACTTGGGTTGTCTATTTAGAAACACAGACTTGAAATCCTTTTCAGAGGTGAAGGAGGAATACGGTTTGTCCACTACAAACTTCTTCCAGTATTTACAAAGTATGTTTTACAATCACTGATTCAGAAAAATATTTTTAGATCTCAGATAGACAAGATAGAACAATTTTTTTAGTACTGAATCTATGTTAAAATTCACAATGATCTATAAAGTTTTTAATGGTAGAGTGACTTCATCCTTCCAACCTCTGAAAAGGATATGGTAAAAAGACTTAAATGTATAATTATAGATCAGGAAACATGGACAATGATATCTGCAAAGGTAAACCTATTTACACTTTCTCCTAGATAGTCAGGGGATATTAAAAATATCTTGGAATACATTCCTTACCAAGAAATTTCTTCACCAATGTGTTTGTAAAAGTGTCTAGTAACACATCTCATAAAGACTGAAATGCAGTTTCCCTAGGGGAATTTTTGACAGCTGCTGAAAGTTGGGGTACCCACCATAGCCTTATGCAGGGGGGGAAAAAAATCAAATTTTAATTCTGTTTTAAGTAGCATGTGAGGGGTCAAACTAGGGTGTTTTTATGATATGCTTGCAATGGATTCAGAATCATAAAAACACCTTAGTTTGACCCCTCACATGCTACTTAAAACAGAATTAAAATTAGATTTTTTTTCCCCGCATAAGGTTATGGTGGGTACCCCAGCTTTCAGCAGCTGTCAAAAATTCCCCTAGGGAAACTGCATTTCAGTCTTTATGAGATGTGTTACTAGACACCTTTACAAACACATTGGTGAAGACATTTCTTGGTAAGGAATTTATTCCAAGATTTGACATTATTCTGATAATATTCCCTGACTAAGAGTGCTGGAACATAACTACAAGTTCATTTTCAAAACATTTTAACCCAGTTTGTTTAAATAAGATGTCCCAGGAGTATTTACCTTTACGCAATAGATGTAAATTAACTTTGGGTACATATACACATATGTTCTGGTTTTGTTCAAAGATTAAACTCTTTTGGCAAACAATTCATGCTTTAATCGAAACAATTTTTAAGTTCAAATTGAGGAAATCTCCTCTTTTGTACCTCTTGGGAGTTGACTTAAATGTAATTATGAGCTCTCCACATCTCTACAGAAATTGTTTGATTTGTTTAGATTTTTGGCAAAGAAATGTATTTTAATTTTATGGAAGACCGATAATATTCCAACTAAACATATGTGGATGGCCCAAATAATGTCTCTGTTACCTCTGGAGAGGCTTAAATATGAGATGCAGGATAAGGCAGAGTTTTTTTTTTTTTTTTTTACTTTTTATGGAAGAGAGTAATTGATTCAGACCGGTTCCAAGATCTTTATTTAGGCTGCCTTGTCATGATGAAGTAAGTGACATCCCACCCTCATTTGCGCACACGCATACGGGGGACGCCGCAGATCTTTGGCCTGTCTCACTGTTAGGATGTGGGAGGATTGTGGTGGCGGGGTGCCCTGTGGCTTCTGTTGGTTCCGCCGTGGGGTGGCGTTGCCCCGTTCCATAGCACTGGGCATAAGACTTGTGTTCGGTGGTGTGGGTCGAGGTTTCCGACATCGCCAGTCCGTGGCGGGGGGCTGCAGGGGCGTGGAGCTGCACATTGTTGTCCTCCCTCATCGGTGTGGTGGGATACGTGCTAGGGATTTTGCTGCGTCCCCCCCTCCCCCATTTCTGAAGCTTTACCACTTAATAACTACCTTTTTATATTTTACTTTTTGTTATACTGTTTTTGTTTCTTATGCATATGATTTTCTGTATGTACACTGTTTTGTATGTAGGTCTGTCTGAGTCTGTTGCAGTCCTGTCGAAATGTAAAATGAAAAATCGCTAAATAAATGATTATATAAAAAAAAGGAACTACTGTAAATGACAGGGTCATCCCTATGTCCCCATGGTTCTATGTTCCCTCAGTACTAGGTTGGGATTCACACAATGTTCTCAGTTTTTCTACTAATTGTTACAGTATAACTTCATAAGGTACAACAAGTGGTGGAAACATCACTTCTCACAGATCCAGCGGAAGCCTTCTTCACATTTTGCATCTATCCAGTCTCCTTGGAGGTGATTGTACTTTACACAGTTACGGTCTGCATTGTTATCAGGACTTCCACTGGCCCAGTACCTGCAAAGTAAACAACATAATATAATTTACCACATCCACTTAGGCACTCACTTACTGTGATGTTGATAGAATTACAATAGAAAGACTTGTACAATGTCTCACCCTGTTGTTGTCAATGGTGTACCATTCACCCATGTCCAATTTCCCTCAGCTTTGTTCAGACCGATCCAAGATGCTCCGCTCCCACTGGACAGGCTTTTGATGAATTCCTGATGATTTGACCATGATTGAACCATCATTAATTTACAGTCATGCATTAATGGTTCATTATAATCACTGAATTACATCACATTTATATATATGGATGTTGCACACTATAACCTGCTCTTTTGTACGGTTAATGATCACCAGATCTGCTCCTGACTTCAGACAGTATTGTCTACCTTCCTCCCAAGTTTTCTCTTCAGACGATCTCTGATAACATCTGGATCCAAACTTCTGCCATCCATGTGGACACATCTTGTCTAAACATCAAACAGGAGGATTATTGATGGATTTTCAATTTACTGATAATCAAATCTAGCTCATACTATAATAAGGGTAATAATAATAATAATAATAAGGGTAATAATAATAATAATAATAATAATAATAATAATAATAGTAGTACTCCAAAAAAACCTGAATAATATTACCTGAATGACTTGGTTTAAGTCTACTACCCAAAATATATATAACTGTGAGGCAAAACCCTAGAATAAAGACTTAATTTGATTTGTTTCTTTTATATAATGTTTCTATTACCAAAGACTCTTTTTTTTATTATTTTTGTTCAGTATAGTTAATGAGTGATGTAATGGTGGGATATCATTCTGTCTACAGTTTAATTTAAGAAAACCGCAATTTTAAAAACTAAAAGAAAATTATTTTACATTTAGATTTCATCACAGTGGAGACCACTACATCCCTAACAATTACAATCAAAATAATAGTGCACTAATTAATGCAACTAGAAAAATAACGCCCTTTGGGCTCTGTGTTGTTAGCAGTGTTGTGTTGTTGGGGCAAAAAATAAT
This sequence comes from Gymnoscopelus braueri, assembly GCF_963280865.1. Taxonomy (NCBI): domain Eukaryota; kingdom Metazoa; phylum Chordata; class Actinopteri; order Myctophiformes; family Myctophidae; genus Gymnoscopelus; species Gymnoscopelus braueri. The sequence goes on along the minus strand of NW_027660673.1, from coordinate 31,638 downwards.
TATTTGTGTACCAGCACTGAAGGTGTGTTTTGAGTTGTGGATATGGTTGATGTGAGTAGAGAATGTGGGTTAAATCCAGAAGGGTAGTGGGCAATGGAAATGAGATAGCGTTTGTTATTAGATTACATGGTTTATTGTCATGTTGTAATAGAGGACGGTGAGGTGTTAAAAGCAGCGTACTGAGCAATAATTGTACCAAGTCTGGAACTGGTTGGATTACTGGTGTGCTGTGAGAGCCGGCACAGCCGAATGGCACTCCATGGCCCTCGCCATGGGTTATGGGTCCGTTCTAATGATATCCCTTCATAAATGTTTGTATCCTGTCTCACCTGCTGCCTCTCTGAGTTGGTTTACTTCACTTTTTAAGTGGTCTATCTCCTGGGTCAGATTATTATATCTTGTCTGTAACTTGTCATGTGTGATCTGCCGCTGCTTATCGGATGAATTATCTGCAAAGGACAAAAGTGGTGATGATAAATACAGTTGTTGCTACTCTTCATGATGAGGTCACACATCTGTGTGGAACGTTATAGCTTTGTGAAGAAGAAAACTCAATGCTATTCTTCTTTTTTTACATGCATAATTTGTTAAAAAAACTTTCTCCATTATAAATATGTAATGATACCAAAAAGAAGTAGAAACAAAGAATTAAATAAAATTGAGAAGTCACATCAGGATATGGGTTAGTGCTGCGGTTGCCACAGTTAGAAAATGTTACGCAAGAAACTCCCTCAACGAGTGAAGTGGTACATGTAGTTGTATGACATGGAATACTCACAGTGCACAGCCAGGACTATGATCCCAACCAGCAGTATAACACACATCCACGGAGCAGCATCTTTGAGACGCCCTCTCACTGTTGACCGCAGTCCTGCAACAGAAAACTCAGCTTCTAGGTGTGCAGCGACTGAGAGAGATAAAAAAAACAGCTACAGAGCTAACCACACCAAACACTAAAACTATAATGATAACTAGATATATTGTTATAATAAAACTTTGATTATGTTGGCCTTTAAAAGTCTAAAAGCCCCAGCAGATACATCAAACCGGACCAAAGTGCTTTGAACTGACCAACATTCTCTCTAAAAAAAAATATAATATTATAATAATAATAATAATTTTACACATCAAAAGAATGATACTGAAGGATTTACAGTAAAATACACAGTAGGCTACACTTGTTAAGGGGATAGTTCATCCCCAAAAATCCCTTTTTTCTATCGATTAGTCAACCTATGACGGAGTATTAGGGTGGATTCAGACTGGGTCCGATTGATTCGAACCGTTTAATACTACTTTAATACTTTATTAGAAGTTTGCATTACATGAAAAGCACATGAAAATACAGTTCAATACAAGGTCAGTGAATAGAAATTTAAACCCAAGAAAGCCACTGGCTTGTTTCCATGGGGTCCACTCCTTTTGTACTCAATGCATAGAGACATTAAATGACAGACAGATATACACTACTATGAAGAACATCATTAAAACAGTTTCCAAAAAAGAAAAAATATGTAGGCCTACAGTAGGCCTTGGTGGGGGCTTGTTTTTGGAGAGCTTGACATTATCAAAAGATTAAGCGTGATTATTAACTTGTACTTTGCATTTAAAATTGGCCTATCCTTAATAATTGGCAGT
>NW_027660673.1:0-27500 GCF_963280865.1 Gymnoscopelus braueri | reverse complement strand
TTGATTAGATGTACAATACTGTACATGATTACTAGATAACCGTAAATATACTGGTTTAACAAAATGTGATTATGTCTGTCTGAGACTGGTTGTCACAAGACTCTAGCAATAAGGTGTGCGCATGGCTGCGTTTGCTTACACGTGGAACACACTCACTCACACACACACACTCACTCACTCACTCACACACAAAAAACGCATATATGCGTTCTTGGCAAGCAAGTGATGGATTCTAAAGAACGCAAAGAACGCATATATGTTTTTGTTTTTCTATGTTTTTCTGATCAGACAGACATCGGAGATGCAGAGAGAATAGAATAGAATTGAAATAGGCCTACTTTATTGATACCAGAGGGAAAGCATAACGACCATGACAGACGATTTCAGCAAAGAGAGTTGTGTAGTATGAACTGCATGGTGATCTTATGACTATCCAACGACTTTGAAAATTGAACAGTGTGTTCAGGCTTTAATGACCAATAAATTCTCTTGGATTCCTGTGGAGCTTGATGTGCAGATCACGGCAGAACCCATGATGTACAGTAGTGTCATAGTGTAGGCTACAAGAAATTTGTGATAAGAGGTGAAAAAAAACTATTCGTCTTTTTTTATGTTGTCCCACCTGTTCATTTAGTAGTGTCTACTGTAACTATAGGTCCGAGCAGTTTATGCATGTGTCTGAGTAGTTTGTTTGTGTCTGAGTAGTTTGTGTATGTGTCTGAGTAGTTTATGTACAGTATGTGTCTGAGTAGTTTATGTTTGTGTCTGAGTAGTTTATGTATGTGTCTGAGTAGTTTATGTATGTGTCTGAGTAGTTTATGTTTGTGTCTGAGTAGTTTATGTATGTGTCTGAGTAGTTTATGTATGTGTCTGATTAGTTTATGTATGTGTGAGTAGTTTATGAATGGGAGAGACGGCACCAGACTCCCCCGCTCCAAACATTTCACTCTGGCTTGATGGTGTCTTGGGCCATGGTGGTACTGCAGGCTCCTCTTGCGGCTTGCCTGAAAGGCCCTCCTTAAAGGCCTCACCGTGGGTTTGATGGGTTTCTTCCTCACGGAAGAGGACACAGGCTGGGGCGCCAACCCATACTGCTCCCGGGTGCCGTCTACATTCCGGCTGTCAACCATCTCTCCGGTGATCACCAGACTGTTCCTGGTTGTCACGTCTACTACTGTCTGAGTAGTTTATTAATTTGTCTGAGTAGTTTATGAATGTTTAATTATTTGTCCAACATGGCGTTATAACCGTTATTAACTATTACATTAACACACTGGGTGTCAAGCTTCTCTATAGTGTCTAAAGAAACTAGGATCCCAGGTTGAACCAAGAATCAAGCATCAGTCTAAACAATAAGTGAAGTGTGTTAGTGTGTACCTTGATGTCCTGTAGCCTCCTGTGAGCCAGAGCCTTGGTCTGTGAAACTGTCTGCTCCTTCGTTGATGCGCACCATGTTCACCTCCTCTCCTATCTGTCCTCTTTCTCTATCACTCCGTCTCACCTTCTTTGTCAAGTCTGAGCGGGCATAAATATCTGTAGACAGACGTCATCATACGTACGAGGAGGAGAGGCTTGAAAAGTAACTATTGGCGACATATATTCCCTTTATGTATTGATTAGATGTACAATACTGTACATGATTACTAGATAACTGTAAATATACTGGTTTAACTAAATGTGATTATGTCTTTCCTGGTTGTCACAATACTCTTAAGGAAGTATTCACTGTGGCTTGATGGTGTCTTGGGCCTTGGTGGTACTGCATCAGTGCAAACAATAAGTGTAAGTGTGTTACTGAGTAGGCTACCTTGATGTCCTGTAGCCTCCTGTGAGCCAGAGCCTTGGTCTGTGAGACTGTCTGCTCCTTCATTGATGCGCACCATGTTCACCTCCTCTTCTTTCTCCTCCTGCCTCTCCTCCCTGACTCCTCCATCATCGTAGCTCTCAGTCTTTGAAGTGACTGGCTTGTCAGTAACATGTGTACTGGCCATCTTAAGGAAAAACACAAAAAGTTACTTAAACACTTGAACCCCATCATCCATAATCTTGGGGGAAGATTAGCTAAAAATAGCAGATCTATACAACCTTGGTTGTATATTCGCTATTTTTGGCAAAGAGATTTGGTTTACGGAAAAAAGTGGTCCAAGTACAGAGCCTACTCAGTTCCGTTTCAAATAATATTCTATTTTATTTATTAATTGAATTAATTTAAGGCCAAAAGGATAACAAAAAAAAAAGTCCTGGGGACTTTCCGTTGTGGTCAATTCATGTTTTCAATTCATCAACATAGCATATTAACACATTAAAGGGATAGTTCACCCCCCCAAAAAAAAATTCTATCGATTAGTCACCCCATGGAGACTTGAATTCATGGATTTGATTTTTTTTGTCGCATTCCTATGCCAATAATTTGATGACCAGCGGACCTGTAGGCAGCGGTTCCGATAGGAGACACAAAGGAGATTCTTTGTGTCTCCTACCGGAACCGCTGCCGGTCATCAAATTATTGGCTGAGGAATGCAACGAAAACAAAGAAATATCCATGAATTCAAGTCTCCATGCGGTGACTAATCGATAGAAAAACAAGTTATTTTCGGGGTGAACTATCCATTTAATACATGTCATCAACAAATACAAGTAATAAATTAAGTGGTTAATTATTCAAATAATATGTTAATAAAGTACATGTACAGTATATTAAGCATCACTGAAAGTTATAACGATATAGTACTATATTTCTAAATAATTATGTTTAAATGTCATCTTACTCACTTTGTTCAATATCTGTGTTCTAAATTGGGCTTCATTGATGCGGTATAGCCTGAGCTGTTGTCTCTAGTCTGGCTTTAACACTGACTCCCCCTCGCAAGCACATTGTTTTGATCTCTCTCTATTCTCTCTCTCTCTCTCTCTCTCTCTCTCTCTCTCTCTCTCTCTCTCTCTCTCTCTCTCTCGTTTTGACCTCACTCACTCACTCACTCACTCACTCACTCACTCACTCACTCACTCACTCACTCACTCACTCACTCACTCACTCACACACTCACTCACTCACACGCACACATACTTAAGCTATTTTAATTGAATTTAATTATTTAAATGAAGTGAATTGAATTGAGTAAAGCAAAATAAATAGATTTTTTTTTGTTGTATTCTTCATAGTGGTGACACTGGTATTTTAGATAACAAACTAGCAATGTCTGAAGATGATGATAATAATTATGATTATGATAATCAATGTCACAAATAATGATAACGGACATCATGGGTTGTTTGTAGTCAATCACACCTCGTTCTACGCCTTTAACACAGGACGTATTCAAAAAATAGATTGTCGCTTCCTGTCAGTGTGTTCGGCTTTCCGTATACCCAGTTATGGCCCCAGCATAGTGTTGTGTGGTTGAAATAGTTTGATCCTATCTCACTCGACTGTCTGAAAGTGTTTTCAACGGGCCTGAAAATTAAGGCCCGGTCCTAACTGGGCCCTGCGAAAAATTCCCATACTTTTAGGCCCGAAAACCCGAAAAGGTGTCATTATGTGCTTAATTTCCTCAAAGTCACGCATCCAACAAGCTTTGAACTGAGCAAATTGGACCTTCCGTTCCAGAGATAATGGCCAAAACATCTTGAAAACGGCCACTTTCGCAGATTTTCAAGTGCCAATTTTGAGATTGAGCTTTGGCCATTGTCGCCTGTTTTTCTTTAATAACACAGGCTAGGAAGGTCGGACGGCGACAAACTAGAAACCTGAGCAGTTCACCTTGAGCTGCATCCAACACATCCACTGCCATTTCCGTCTGTCTTAGGCCTACCACTCTGTTCAGTTAATCATAATAATAATAATAACTAGACGCGTCGCAATTCAGGGCAATTGCAGAGTGTGGTTGCGCCGACGCGAGTCGCGGGTCGCTGCCGACGGGACTCGAGGAATACGCTGGGAGGAATACCGTCGGAGGCTGCGCCAATTACATTGTCACGCAACTCCTGAGATCACTTGCGTTTCATTTTGAGAGGATTGGTCCCCCCAACATATGGTTTTTGCATCAAAAGGTTACATTTTGAGCATTTTTTTTGGTGCCCCCTATGGATCAAAGTGGAAATTATTTTGGGGATTTGTTGAGTAAACCACCCTTGACATGTGCTTTAAATTTGGGATTGACTGGACGTTTTGTTCGTGATTTGTGGTCTTTTTTGTAAAACGGGCCCCTCCCGCTAACTTTGGAAGTCATTTACGGAAGAACGGTATGGACTATCAAAATTCTGTTTCGGTCCAGATTATCGCATGGGTCCAGAGATCATGTGTACCGATTTTTCTGAAATTTGGGCAAAACATGTGGGAGGAGGAGCTAAAAGTGTGTTTTGAAGAAAATTCAAAATGGCGGAAAATCTATCCTGACGTAAATGGGCGTGGCCTATATGGGGAGTTGCGTCATGACCCAAGGAATCCAGGGAAAAGGAGATTTTTATTCTACGACCTACGGTTCAAGAGTTATAGGCCAAAACGTAAAGGGGGCTGTTATAGCCCCACCATGAGGCCGAATGGTGTAATGTTTTTTTTTTAAATAATTTCGGACTAAATCATGAACCTCCCCACCAAATCTGGTAACTATAGCTCTTACGGTTTCAGAGCAAAAAATACTTGAATTTGAGTTTTTTCACACAAAAGTACCTCAAAATTGCACTGTGCATTAACTGTAAGCACTTGTATTGGTACTTGAGTAAATGTATATAGTTACTTTTCAGCACCATTGAGGAGCCAATGACTGACAGGCTAGGTATCACCAGGTGCACTGATTGCTAGAGTGCAGAGGAACATGGGTTGATATTAATGGTCTTAACTTAAAATGTATATATCACACAGCTTAGATTTTTTGATTAAATCGGAGAGTGATGTAAAAAAAAAAAGAATCTGATGTGTAAAAGTTGCACGTTCATGAAATATCAATGTATAATGTTTCTTGTGTGTGGGTAGCTCAGTAGGAAGAGCTCTTGACTCTGAACCACAAGGTCATGGGATTGAATCCTGGCAAAAGCAACACAGCACATGAGTAATCTGGTTCTCTGGTGTATAGAGCATTGTTACAGGTATAGACTCATTTGTTTGTTAATGTTGCTACCCTTTAAATGGCCATGGCCAATAACGTGGCATTGGTCACTTAAAGTTAAATATTTGAGAAACTACACATTATTTCAAAGAAAAAGCCACCAGGCCACTAATGAGTTGTGACAGGTGTAATTGGTGATGAGTGAGAGCAGGTGAGAGGGGTGGAGCCAATCCATGGGAATAGAGGGAAGGTTGCTGACTAGATGACTGTTTTCCCACCCTCACGCACCTTAACCTCAGTAAAACAACGACCTAACCTCAAGAAACACTATTTGTAAAACTAAGAATTCCAAATGATGATCACCTCAACACATTGTTGGGGACAGGGATCGAACCAGCGACCTATGGACTCGCAGGCTGCCTCTCTTCTCATTGAGCTAGAGATATGGCCTCCCTGATGGTGTCTATTGATATCTATAGGGATATCTATAGGTTTTTCCGTCCGTTATGAACCAAGCCTCTGTTTCGCTAACTACTCTAGATCACTGGTTCACAAAACATTTACCAATAAAGTTTTTTTTTTGTCTCCTCGGAATGGAAACTAGTGAAAATAGTCGATCTACAAGCTCACAACGCGTTGCTATCTGAAAAGTTGTGAGATTGTAGATCGGCTATTTTCACAAGAAAATATGTCATACATAAAAAACTACTCTCAAAAAAGCATTTCATGTTATTTTTTAAAAAAATGCACATGTCTGAATTAACAGGGTCATGTTTTGTACAATGCAATTTAAATGTAAACTGTAATGAGTGAGATTTGAACCGGGGATCTTTGGAACAAGAGGCTATTTTTTATTGATTGAGCTATTCAATCCACAGCCTCAGACAGTGAGAAAGGAGAATCCAACAAAACAAAAGGGCGAATGAAGTATTAACGAATTAATGAAATTAACTACTTTCAAATAAGCATTTCACGTTATCTTTAACAATTGCACATGTATTCATTGATACAGTCATGTTGTGTGCAATCATGCAATTATGATGGAGTCTACATGAGGTGGGATTCGAACCGGCGACCCTGTGGTTTCAAGGCAGATGATTAAGCGATCAAGGTATTGGACCAACAGACCTGAACCTGTGAAAAAGGTGCTCACACATTTGACACAGTTTCACGCAAATTGCTCAGAAATCCTTGGTTTAAATGTTTTTCAAACTGCTCAATATGGCGTAAAATCTGAGGGCGGAGCTCACTGGTCAAAGTGATAGATGTGTTCCTCATGAGTCAAGGCACATGTGTAAGCAAGTTTCACGGCTGTCGGCCAAACGAGGCATGACTTTTGCCTGTTTAAAGTTTGCATGTTCAAAAAATTGCTATAGCGCCCCCCTTTGACCAATTGGAGTAAGATTGGTTTCAGTGATACTTGGAATGACCCTCTACAATCTACATTATTGCAAAGTTTCAAACAAATGTGAGTCTGCATGTACGTGTTAGGGGCAGACGAATAATTTTCATAAAACTGCAATATTCATTGGCTTATAAAAGCTTAACGTTTTCACTTATGGAAAATCCGCTTGCTCACGTTTGTCGGCAGAGGTCCAAAGTTCATGTGTAGACAGTTTCGTGCAGATTGCTCAAAAAACCCAGGAGTAGTTTGATTTTAACTGCTTTTCATATAATTCAAAATGGTGGGAGATATAAAGGTCAGAGGTCAAAAGTCAGAGTATGAAAGTTGTTAGGCATGAGGAGACGCATGTGTGTATTGAAGTTTCATGGCTGTAGGTCAAACAGGGCATGAGTTGTACCTGTTCAAAGTCAATTGAGTGAAATAGCGCCACCCTTTGGCCGATAGTTGTGAGTTTCGTTTCTTAGCCGTTTGGCATAGCCCTCTACCATATTGCCGAGTTTCGTAAAAAGCGACCACACGGTAGTAGGCAACTAGTAGGCAACAAGACACTTCGTTCATATCATATGAATCTAACAGAGCAATGATTTTTTTTACATTCATTAATACTTAATATTTATTTTTGCCTTCAATTTCCTAAAAATATTAAGTAAGGTAAGAGATTGACAGGTGTCGCCTTCTCACGGTGACCGCTAGGCTGACCGCCTCACATCGTAAAAAATGTAATCAAACCACTCCTTTAGTTAATAATAATAGCTAGTAGGCTATAAGACACTTCAGATCCAATTATTTGGTTTTTCAACCATATAGGCTACAGTACTGACCAATCTAATATTGGAATCATTTTAAGTAGACCATTAGGGGGCGATCCCAACTTGCTTGCGATGTTTTTTGATAACCTTATGCCCATACCTAACACCATGCCAAAAATCTAAAGCTTGTCACCAAGTGCACGATCTTGATGATTTTGGCCGAATTGCCTCCCAGCTATCAGTATAATGGTCTTTATCATGATTCATGTCAGTATCATGGTCAGTATCATGTCAGTAATGTATCATGTCAATATCATGGTCAGTATCTTGTCAGCATCATGGTCAATATCATGATCAGTATCATGTCAGCATCATGGTCAGTATCATGGTCAGCATCATGGTCAGTATCATGTCAGCATCATGGTCAGTATCATGGTCAGTATCATGTCAGCATCATGGTCAATATCATGATTAGTATCATAGTCAGCATCATGGTCAGTATCATGTCAGTATTATGTCAATATCATGGTCAGTATCATGTCAGCATCATGGTCAGTATCATGTCAATATCATGGTCAGCATCATGGTCAGCGTCATGGTCAGTATCATGTCAATATCATGGTCAGTATCATGTCAGTATTATGGTCAGCATCATGGTCAGTATCATGGTCAGCATCATGGTCAGTATCATGGTCAGTATCATGGTCAGCATCATGGTCAGTATCATGTCAATATCATGGTCAGTATCATGTCAGTATTATGGTCAGCATCATGGTCAGTATCATGGTCAGCATCATGGTCAGTATCATGGTCAGTATCATGGTCAGCATCATGGTCAGTATCATGTCAATATCATGTCAGCATCATGGTCAGCATCATGTCAATATCATGGTCAGTATCATGGTCAGTATCATGATCAGTATCATTCACTCACTCACTCACTCACTCACTCACTCACACACATACTTAAGCTATTTTAATTGAATTTAATTATTTAAATTATGTGAATTGAATTGAGTAAAGCAAAATAAATTGTTTTGTTGTATTCTTCATAGTGGTGACACTGGTATTTTAGATAACAAGCTAGCAATGTCTGAAGATGAAGATGATGATAATAATTATGATTATGATGATTAATATCACATAATGATAACGGACATTATGGGTTGTTTGTAGTCAATTACACCTCGGCCTACGCCTTTAACACAGGACGTATAAAAAAATAGCTTGTCACTTCCTGTCAGTGTGTTCTGCTTTCCGTATACCCAGTCATGGCCCCAGCATAGTGTCGTGTGGTTGAAATCGTTTGATCCTATCTCCCCCTTGAGAGTAGGCTACAGCAGCCTACAACCACACCAAGTGCAAATTAATACGCCATGGTGTAAATACAAATACAACAAATAGCCAAACATAGTACATACATACTGTACATTACATAGCAGATAGTGTCCAAATAGTGGCGTTTGACTTCATTGCACCTTACATCTTGAAATGTAACAGTCAAATATCAACCAAACGAAAAACGATTAATACTTTGAAATTCAAAGTAAATACAAAGCGCATTTGACATTCAATAATCAACTGTTGATTTTGGAGTATTAAGAAAAAAAATACCTATTGCACATGTCATAGATATTACGTTTTTCGAGATTTATTTTTTATCTCTGTTTTATTCTATCTGCTCTGATTATTTCTCGTGCCTTTTGTTTTTCCTCTTATTTCAATTTGTTATCTTACGATTGTGCCCTACAACTGTCCTGGGGATTGAGGGTGGGGGGAGGGCGGGATAGGGGAATGTGGTACAGTATATACATTTTGTTTGTCCTTTTGTGTTACAATTTATGAAAAAGATGCTATGTATGTACTTTATACTCGCTCCTGGGCCTTGTAAACGTACTAAAAAGATCATAGGCGTAGGCGTCTGGGCTTGCTATTAAAGATCGAAATTATCTCATCATAATCCAATTTGTCTGACAGTTGACGGCTCTCAATCTCTTTTTTAATCCGATTTGTTGTTGAGAAAAGTCTCTCCACTGTACATGATGTCATTGGCAGTGTTACTATAATAACAATTAGCAGTGTGTTGATATAGGGGTAAACATCATCTGCACAGATGTCAAGCACATGCATTAAAGATCGAAAGTCGTGTCCCGAATACATTTTGCGTTCAATCTTTTCCATGAAAAAAGAGTGTTAGTTTTCTTTGATAGATATGCCAAACAAGTTACTCGGCCCCCCCAGCAGCTCAAATTCACCAAATGTTTTGGATCCAGGCAGTAATAGCCTCTACACACTGCCCGACATTTGACCCGATTTCTCTCTCGGGGATATTTTTTGGTGATCGCCGAGAAAACCACCGATCTCAGTCCAGATCGGGCATCCCTCGGCGAGGTGTTGATCGCGCAGTGTGTAAGGTACTCCGAGAAGAAACACCCCGATAAAGTACGGTCGGCGAGGGGTTCCCGATAATTTTTAGATTTCAAACTTGTTGGATAATTGTGGCTATCGGCCCCGATCTAGTGCTATATATATAATAAGAAGTAGAGAGGAATAGGGCTTGCAGACAGAGAGAGCTGTGTGTGTGTGTGTGTGTGTGTGTGAGACACACGTATGCATCTCTGAACAGTATTGCCAGGTTTTGCGCGAGAAATAAGCAACCAGGTCTATGAAAACAAGCCCAACAATTGCGACTATAGGCTCAGCTGCATGAGCACTTTAAACCTATATACAAATAAAATAGCCGATCTACAAGCTCACAACGCGTCGCAGCTATTTTCAAAGAAAAAACAACAACAACAACATTAAGAAATAAAGCCAAATAAGCAACTACACTTTGACTTTGGAAATAAGCTAAAAAGAAACGCAACCACCAATATTTTTTACAAGCAACTCGCTTATAATAAGCGGACACGGCAACACATCTGAATTGCACCCTGGTTGACTTTTGAAACGTTACCCTACCTCACTTACCCTACCTTTAACAATTTGTTCTTCTTTTATTATTGTTGTTCTTTATATGTCTCTTATATCTTTCTTAGTTAGATTTTTTATATTATTATTTATTTTCTCTTCTAGGGGAGGTCTTCGTATAAGCCCAATAGGGTTTCATACCTCTCATTTTGTGACTGTATATTTCATTGTGTGTGCAAATAATAATATAATATGAATATCAAAATAATGGTATTTGTTATCAAACTTTGGCTTTCCGATCTTTGAATACAAAGTTATCATAGTGAGAAATGTCAGTAAGTAACGTTCTTTTTTTTTTACAACTTTATTTATAGGATTTTCAATTATTAAGTCATAGAACCCCATATACCCCACCCTCCCCGGTTCCCTCACAGAAAATAAAAATAACCACAGTAAAACAACATTTATAAATGGAGGAAATACATTCATAAAAATAAGGGGAGCAGTAAATAATTTAAAGACAAAAACAACAAAAATAAAATTAGCCTTAATAAGCTTAAGGGGGTTTAGCGTATCCAGACCAGACAATTGTACAATTGATTTAGCAAATATAGGCTACCACACATCCAAGTATCTCTATAAACATGAAGAATTACAGAACAAGAGTGACCAATTTTTCCAGAAACAGGAACAAAAAGACTTACGTCATGATAGGAAAAACACATATTCAGTCAAAATACAGTATCACTTCCAGTAGTTGTAGAAAAAGATAGAGAAAGGGTGAATTCAATAAAAGGGGACCAGGCCTTTATACATTTTTGGCAAGACTTGTATCTGTTGTACCTGAGCTTTTCTAATGGTATAAAGGACAGCGCATCCTTGACCCAACTCGCGAACATTGGTGGTTTATCTGATTTCCAATTGCGGAGAATAAGCCTCCGGGCTATAAGTGAAGAGAATGCTATAAAGTTGGCCTGAGTAGAGGTAATTGGTACATCATCATTGGGAACTCCAAATATAGCAGTTATTGGGTTGGGCTCTATTGTTATATGACAAATGGATGAAAAGGAATTAAAAGAAAGTAACTTTTCGTGCGGGGAAATAAATACATAGGCTATAACAAATAAAACATGGAAGGAGCAGGCAACCGCGAGACTGGGAACGTTGCTTCCTCTGGTGGTCCAGCTTGGGACATGCTCACGGACTGGTAGCCTAGTTGTAAAATTTCAACAGCTTGGGATGTCCAGAGGCGAGGCAGAAGGGTATGGCAGAAGCACATAAACAAATCTCACCTAAACAGGTCAAAGGCATGCCCCTCTATGCTGTGTATCCTTTAACATATTGTATTACACTATCAAACATGAGAATGTACAGTATAGGGTGATGGTGCACTTTACTTTAAAGTCTACGTGGGATGAGATATAGCTGTACATACTTTATTGTGCCTTTGAAGACTACAGTATGCTTCAACTGTCAATTGAACTGAGATTGGAAACTGTTTTCAGATGAGGAGCCAGAGCAAAAAAAAGAAATAGAATTTTTTTTATTCAAGCAGACTGTGTCTGTATGCTGTCAGTCTTGTCAATAAGAGCATGCTGACCATGATAATGACCATGATATTGACATGATACTGACCATGATGCTGACCATGATATAGACATGATACTGACATGGCACTGACCATGATACTGACATGACACTGACCATGATACTGACATGATACTGACATGATACTGACCATGATAATAGTGATCTACAAGCCCACAACACGCTGTGACATGTTTTGTGAGCTTGTAGATTGGATATTTTTTGCAAGTTGTTGTACTCTAACACATTTAAGCATAACGTGCAGGTGATGTTAATTCATTAAATTGTTATGGTTCAGTGTTCCGGGTAGAGGGTAGACATTTGGGCCCATGTTTGCACTGTAACAGCCTCTAACAAGATTCTATGTGTGTGTTTGTCAACTGAGTGAGTTTCTGTCAAAAGGTTTGTTTTTTAGATTTTATTCAAAGTAGGCAATATGTCACTGTTTTTATTATATTTTGGCAATGTAAGTGTGTGTATGTTTTAATTGAATTGAATTGTTACATTAAAAATTAATAATAATTACAATAAACTTTACATTTGAACAAATCTCAAAGCTACAATAAGCATGATGATCCATGATCACACCACGATAAAACAAATCTAAGAGAGCAGAAACAAAACATTAAAAACATGAGGGGCACAAGCCCTACCTGACATTGACTGATCTAAGAGCGCCCTCTGGTGATAGTGAGAGAGAACTCACCTGTATGGAGGAAAATGTGATGAATTTGCAGTGGTGTAAAGTAACTAAGTATATTCTAACTTAGAATATACTTAGAATTTATAAATACTGTACTGTACTAAAATGTCAAAGGTACTTTTACTTAACTTCAGTATTTCCATTTCATACTGTAAAACTTTTACTCCACTGCATTAATTTGACAACTAATAACCGGTCTTGAGGGGGAAAATGAATCCCGCCCTTGGGCAAAGGAACACATAGGACATAAATGAAGTGGTCATTGACACTGCTAAATAAAACCAACTATCTAACTCCAAGTGTACAGTGTCAAGACAGCAAGACAGATATTTATTTTGTGCAGTGAATAATAATAATTATATTTTTTTAATTTATAGAGCACCTTTCAGACATAAATGCAGTTCAAAGTGCTTTACATTCAGGTTAAAAAACACAAGTTAAACAAAACAATAAGTTAAAATCTATTCAAGAGAAAAATTAAAACACTGAAAAGGTGTGTGTGGGGTGGGGGGACAGATTAAAAGGAGATCAGTTAAAAGCAAGGTCATAGAAATGGGTTTTTAGCTGCCTCTTAAAGCCGTCAACCGAGGTTGCCTTTCTGATATGCAGGGGGAGTAAGTTCCAAATCCTTGGTGCATAGCTAACAAAGGCAGCCTCTCCATGTCTCTTGCCATTTGTTGATAGCTCTGTCAACAGTCCAGCACAGAGTGTCCTGAGGGGGCGGCCTGGGACGTACTTCTGCAGGCAATCTGACAGATAGCAAGGGGCTAGGCCATTCAAGGCTTTAAAAACAAGTAGAAGAACTTTAAAATCTATTCTAAACTTCACAGGGGTCCAGTGCAAGGACGCAAGTACAGGGGTAATGTGGTCCCTTTTCCTGGTGTTCGTTAGGATTCTGGCTGCTGCATTTTGAATGAGTTGCAGCCGCTCAGTAGTTTTCTTGGGTAAGCCTGTATAAAGTGCATTACAGTAATCTAATCTTGATAAAACAAAGGCATGGGTCAGTTTCTTAGCGTCCTCTAGGGAGAGGAAGGGTCTTGCAATGTTTCTCAGGTGGTAAAAAGCTATTTTAGATTGCTTATGTGTTTACCAAAATTGAGGTCGGCGTTGAGGATAACACCCAGGTTTTTCACCGTTGGTTTTACCTGTGCGGACAGATTTCCGAGTATATCCATTACTACAAGCCTTTGAGTATCTGTGCCAATGATGAGAATTTCAGTTTTATCCTGATTTAATTTAAGGGAATTGCTATTCATCCACTGCTCAATGCTGGAGAGGCAGTTGAGCAGGGGATGAAGTGAGTTACTACTGTTTGGGTCTACGGATAGATACAGCTGGGTATCATTGGCATAGCTGTGGAAGTGGACACCATGACTACGTATAATTTCTCCAAGTGGGAGTAAAGGGAGAATAACAGTGGACCGAGAATCGAGCCCTGGGGGACACCAAATAGGGAACTTTGCTTCTCTGAGACATAGTCCCCAAGACTCACAGAATAGTTCCGGCCTGTGAGGTAGGTGCGGAACCAGTTCAGTGTGGGTCCTGAGAGGCCAATCCGGGTCTCAAGTCTGTTCAGGAGTATTCCGTGGTCGATGGTGTCGAAAGCGGCACTTAAGTCGAGGAGGACAAGGACAGAAGCTTTCTTCAGGTCTGTGCTCAATCTGATGTCATTCATGACTTTAATAAGTGCTGTCTCTGTGCTATGTCCGCCTCTGAAACCGGACTGAAACTTTTCATACATGTCATTTTTATGAAGAAACAGCTCAAGCTGTTTCAGCACTGCTTTTTCCAGAATCTTACCTACAAAGGGCAGGTTGGAAATTGGTCTGTAGTTAATCATAACAGCGGAGTCTAAATTAGCTTTTTTGAGTAATGGCCTAAGGCGGTTTTAAGGGGGTCATGGGAAAGTGCCTGATGCTAGGGAGCAGTTAACAATGTCCAGTAGTTCATTGATAAAGCAGTCTACTGTCTCTTTAAAAAAGGAGGTTGGGATGGCATCCAGTGAACATGTGGAGGATTTCAGCTCAGAAATAAATTTCCGGAGTTCCCCTTCATTAATTTCATTAAAATGATTTAGGTGGTTCAAATTCACTCTAATAACGGGGGGATTTGTATTAATATTATTATGAATTGAGATGCTATTTCTGATGTTGATAATCTTGTCTTCGAAGAATGAAGCAAACTCCTTGCACTTTGACTGTGAGGGTTGGTGGAGATGCTCGTTGAGGTGGGGGGGATTTAGAAGCCGGTCAATAGTGGAGAATAATATTCTGGGGTTGTTGCTATTATTACTTATTATTTTAGAAAAATAAGCCTGCCTTTCGTTGCGCAGAGCTTTATTGTATGTGTGAATGCAATTTAAGAGGATTTCCCGGTGGCGCTCTGCCGCAATCTCTCTTTAACAGGCCAGTTTGATCGTCTTTCCAGGGCGTGGCCAGGGTTTGTGGTTTCTTTTTGATTTTCTCAGGTGCTACTATGTCTATGGTTGACCTTAATTTATGATTAAACTGTTAACCTTTTCATGAATTGACCTATTTTTGTCAGGAAGAGCCTGGGTCTGGATGCACATGTGGTCTGAGAACATGAATACTATAAATTGTGTGCTGTCTACAGTTCACAGCCCATTCCACCATTACAGAAGTTGAACTCAAGTTGTCCTTGATACTGCAGATAAAGGATCTGTATCTGCCTAGAATGGAAGAATGTGAGACTTGGCTTGAGGGAGTTTTCTGGGTCTTGTTATATGGACTGTTATATTTATATGTGAACAGGCTGGTGTTGAGGTCTAAGAACTAAGTCCAATGATCTTACCATAATACAGTTTGTTTCTTTATATTTATTTTTTATTAAGTTAAGCTGAGTGATAGCCAGTGGTGTAAAGCAAATACATGTACTCAAGTACTGTACTATTTTTTACTTTACTGGAGTATTTCCAAATTTCAGTACTCCACTACATCTCAGAGGCAAATATTGTACTTTTACTCCACTACAATTATTTGAAAACTTAAGTTACTAGTTACTTTGCAATTATCAATTATTATATTATAAAAGATACAATAACCACTTCAGCCTTATTTAATACATAGGCTATTTAAAAATAGCCGATCTACAAGCTTTGCGCATCGCGATGCGTTGTGAGCTTGTAGATCTGCTATTTTCAAACACTTTAGTACTTTTACTTTTGGTACTTCAAGTACAATTTGATACCAAATCTTTTGTACTTTAAGTAAATTTTGAATTCCGGACTTTTACTTGTAACAGAGTATTTCTATAATGCATTATTGATACTTTTCCTTAAGTAAAATATCTGAGTACTTTTTCCACCACTGGTGATAGCTGAACTACTGTAATGAGACCATGTGGGTCTGAATATGTCAGTGTGTCCTCTAGAGGGTGCTGTTGCTCGGCTATGCATGGTTTGCATGGCTCTACTGTACCTGCCAGTCTCACTGTATGCATGTAGGCAAGTCAATGTGCTTTACACAGAACATCAAGCAAAGGAAACACAATTATAAAATGACATTAGGATGCTTAAAACAAAATAATTAAACATTTATATATAGGCTACAGTTATACAGAGCAGTTAAAGAAAAGAGAAAAAGAAAAGTAACTCAATCAAAGGCAGTGGCAAACAGAAAGGTCTTTAGTTTGTATTTTAAAATAACTAAGAGTGGCAGCAGACCTGCAGTTTTCTGGGAGTTTGTTCCAGATATGTGGTTCATAAACAGTTATTAAAACTAAATGCTGCTTCCTCACGTTTATTTTTGTTTTGTTCTGTTTTAGGGACAGAAAGCAGATCCTTTCCCAGATGACCTGAAAGGTCTGGATGGTTCATGATATCGTACAAGATCAGAATTGTGTTTTTTATATAGACCAACAATAAGTATTTAGATGAAGTTGCAAGGTATGTTTGAGGAGCAAGGGAGCATTTGTCACTGCTCGGAGAACGAAAGTCACTGGTCTCACTGCTGAATTCATGCTAATTTGTGCCGTGAGAACCATAACCGCACAGACGACGTGCTGTTGCTGTTGGCATGCACATCCAGGGGTGGAAACGTTGGGGTGACACATACGTAGGCTACAGGCCCACTTCCTTAAAACAGGCTGTTTTTTCAGACACCTCTATCCGAGGTATAGAACAAAACAAGACTAGGCCTATACTGTATGTCCCATTCAAATATTTTATACAGCAAAAAGTGAGTGAGAATTGATCAATATATTGACTCTCAGGCAAAGAAAAGTGCAAGATAAAACTACTCCGGAGATGAGTGGGGGGAGGGGATGAGTTGGGTACCTACTTAATCTGATTTTTTTTCACCTATTGCTTAGATTTAGTTCACATTTGCATTTGCAGGGCCATCCTGGTGGCTTACCTGCAGTGGTGGAAAGTAACTATACATTTACTCAAGTACTGTACTGTAAATTTTTTAGGTACACTACTTTTACTTTACTTGAGTACTTCCAACTTTCAATACTTTTACTTCTACTCCACTACATCTCAGAGGCAAATATTGTACTTTTACTCCACTACATCTCAGAGGCAAATATTGTACTTTTACACCACTATAATTATTTGAAAACTCTAGTTACTTTGTAGATTTGTATTCTTACAAAACCACTTCAGACTTATATTTGGCAATTTGAAAATAGCTGATCTACACACTCACAACGTGTCTCTTTGCGACGCTTTGTGAGCTTTTAGATCAGCTATTTTCAAAGGATTTGTATACATTTGAAAACTTGTGAAATGGGACCTTCTGCATAATTTTACTTTTACTCAAGTACATTTTGAACACAGCACTTGTACATGTAACAAAGTATTTCTACAATAAGGTATTGATACTTTTACTTAAATAAAACATGTGAGTACTTCTTCCATCACTGCTGGTGGCTCACCTGGTAGAGGCTCAGTTATTGCCTGAGCCGGCCCTGGTTTGAATCAGACCTCTGGCCTTTTGCTACTTATGCAGCAATTGTCTAACCTCAATGTGTCGTCATGGCATCAGGCGCAAACAAATCAAACAATCGCTCCTTAATGGTTTGTCCTCCATCAATCTGTCTCACCTTCTTTGTGAAGGTGAGACACGGCATAAACTGTATGTCATCTTACAAAGATGAGACGCTTGAAAAGTAACTGACGACAAATAGTTAACTATGATGTGTATTTCCTTCATTTACTGATTAGCTGTATCAAAATGATAATATTACATGGTTACTAAATAACTACTGGTTCAACAAAATTTGATCATGGTTGTCTCTGGCTGGTTGCCATGAGACAACTGTAGCAATAAGGAAGTACAAGACAGAAAATTGTTTGCACGCACACACACACACGCATGCAAGCACGCACGCTCGCGTAATGAAAGAGAGAGAAAGAAAGAAACGGATAGCGTAGGTGGTTTCCTGGTTTCACTGAACCAGAAGAGGTCTAGGTCTGTATGTATGTCACTATGTCCTCCTGAAGGTGCTGTTGTTGCTTAGCTGATGGTTGGCATGGATCTACTTGTCATCCTCATTGTTGTAGATGAAGTTGCAGGGTCTGTTTGCGGAGCAAGGGAGCATTTGTCACTGCTCAGGAGAACCAAAGTCACATGTCTCACTACTGAATTTATGTTGATTTCTGCTGCGTGAACCATAACCACACTGACCATGCACTGTTAGCCACATCCAGGGGTGGGATTTTTATTTAAAATATTGGGGTTGACACAGTTAATACAGGCACACATCCTCAAAAGAGCTGTTGTTTTTTCAAATATCTCTAAACAACGTCCCATTCATGAAATGGATGGTTATAACTAAACTATTGTATACAGCAAAAAATTGGGAAATTGATCCATACATTGACTCTCAGGCAAAAGTGCAGAATAAAACTACTCTGGAGATGGGTGGGGGGAGGGGATGACTCAGGTACCTACTTAATCAGATTTTTCACCTATTGGATTTAGTTCACATTTGCACTAATGTTGGCTTGATATACTGTATTTCCTACACCAGAAAGCAAAATGAATATTAAAATATGTATGCATTTTTTAACTGCATGGAGCGTAACTGGAGTTTGCGCATTTTGTGCGCAAGTTAGTTGTCAGACATTTCACACACATTTTTAAAATAAAGTTACATTTATTTTAACGAAATAGATGATTCTGGTACAGTTCAGGGCATCACACTGATTCATATATTTACAATAAAAAATATAAATAAATAAAGGTGGTACAATAAAGCAGTACTTTAACAGTACAGAACTGTAAAACAACAACAACAAAAAAATCTGGCTAATATGTAATAAAATATACAAATCTTATCTTTATCATGTTATACTTTTGGATTTTTTAAAAACTCCATTAAACCCTATTTAGCTAAATGACGGGGTCATCCCTCTATGTCCCCAGGGTTCTATGTTCCCTCAGTCCTATTAGGGTGGGAGTTGGGGTTGACGTTCTGTAGGGCTGAGGGAACATACTTTACATTTGCTCCCGGTACAACAGTGTGAACTTCAGTTTTTTTTTTTTTTTTTTGCCACTAATTGTTACAGTATTACTTCACAATTAGCTGCAGTTCACAACAGTTAGCTGCAGTTTCATGAACAGAGACAAGTGGTAGAAATATCACTTCTCACAGATAGAGCGGATTTCTTCTTCAAAATTTTCATCTATCCAGTCTCCTTGGTTGTGATTGTACTTTACACAGTTATGGTTTGTATTGTTATCAGGCCTTCCACTGGCCCAGTACCTGCACAGTAAACACCATACTATAATTAACCACATCCACTCAGTAACTCACATACAGTGAAGTTGATAGAATTACAATAGAAAAACGTGTAAAATGTCTCACCCTGTTATTGTCAATGGTGTCCCATCCACCCATGTCCATTTTCCCTCAGTGTTGTTCAGACCAATCCAAGATACTCCTTTCCCACTGGTCAATCCTCTGATGAAGTCCTGATGATTTGTCCATGATTGGAAGGAACCATAATTAAATGTGTCTAGTAATTCATTCTGAATTTCATTATAATCACTGAATTAAATCACATGCTATTATATCAATGATGGACACATGGACACACGTGCACGCCCACACACACACACACACACACACACACACACTCGCACGCACTCACTAGGGCTGTCAGTTCTCCTATTGTTTCCTATTCGAATTTCGAATTTCAATGCTTTATTATTTTTAATATTCAAATAGATTTGAATATTTTATATAATATATAATTATATAAAATAATGTATAGTAGTACAATAATAAACACACACGTGCACACATACAATTGCTCTAATAACAGGCCTAACAAAATAGTGAATGTTTCAGTTTTTTTATAAGAGGGGAGAAATATTAGGCAACAATTTCTTACCGCACGTACGTATATGTCTACTCTGTGCGCTCGGTGTTGTGCAGAGAACACAGCTGACATACAAGCACACACCACATTGCATCAGCCAAGTGTTGTGGTCTTGCAGATCGGCTGGGTCGGAGCTACACTACTGCATGTTGAAGGAAGAACAGCTGTGCTAGTGCGACAGATAGAGAGAAGCAGAGCTGATTAGCTCTTAGCTGAGCTTCCTCATTACAGACGGATAATATTACATCAAAACTTTTGCTGTTGTCATAATTATTAAAGTTTCTAAAACATAATTTTCAAGTGACGTTTATAGGGGGAAACTTTAAGGAAGAGAGAAGTCTTGCCTGCCTCTGCGCTGAACCAACACGGTGTGACCAGACACACACACACGCACACACACACACACACACACAGGTGCGCGGTGCTTTGTTGTGCACAACACAGACACATTATGTGGTTTTCTGTGTGCTTACAGTGCATGCACTCAAACTGTATTGTTGATCATAAGTGACATGATGAAAGCATTTGTTTTCGCATTGGTAGGTCAGAAAAAAGAATATGAATAAATGAATTAAAAAATATATAATAAAAATGATTTATTTTTTAAAACTACATTAGAATGGCAACTTTAGCATTCGAATGTTATAAAAAAGTTCACATTTGAATTATATTTCGAATAGCGAAATTCGTTCTGACAGCACGCACACGCACACACACACACACACACACACACACACACACATGCACGCACACGCACGCGCACACGCACACACACACACACACAAACAAACCTGTACTTCTTTACTGTTAATGATCACCAGATCTGCTCCTCTCTGCAGACATTGTTGTCGACTGTCCTCCCAATGTGTCTCTTCAGTAGATCTGTAATAACAGCTGAATCCAAACTTCTTCCATCCATTGGGACACAGCTTGACTAAAAATCAAACAGGAGGATTAGTGATGGACTTTAATGCACTGGTAATCAAATCTAACACATAGAGTAGTTGTAAAAAATATAATAATAGTCAAATACAAAACAGAGTGAATAAAGACCTCATTAATAATAGCAGAATGGTGTGGTTTTAGGTCTACGAGGCGGAATATTTGACTGTGACGTAAAACATAAAATAAAGACTCCATATTTGTAACCCATTTTTAACATATTAATAGTCATTGAGTGATCAATTGTTTTTTTTACGTTTTTTAAAGAATTTCAAATGAAAGAGGGAAGCCACTGATATAAAATACAATAATGCCCTCACCCTTTGCAGAGTTGTATAGGCTTTCAAATAAAAACTAAAATATATATTTTTCACATTATCGTTTTGTGACAGTGGTGATAAAACAGCAATGATGAGGGTCGACCACTACATTCCTGACAATAACAATATCAATAACAATACACTAATTAATATTAAAAACAAATAATGTTTGTATCTTCTCTCACCTGCTGCCTCTCTAAGTAGGTGTACTTCACGTTGTAACTGTTCATTCTCCAGGGTCAGGTTATTATGTCTTGTCTCTAACTCCAGCACAAGGTTGTCATATCTGATTTGCAACTCTTTATTGGCTGAATTATCTGCAAAGGACCAAAAGGTGATGATAAACACAGTTGTTGCTTCTGTTCTTTGTAATGTTAAAAAGGATCGAGCTTTGAGAAGAAGACAACGTAATATTCCTAACCAGGTGTGTATTTAGTATGTGAATACTGTAGGTCTCAATGTGGATAACAAATAATAAAATTATATAATGAAAATGATAATAAACTAGGAAAACCACTCTATACAGTTAACCACTTAAGACCAGTATACTTCGTCCTATAGCAAATAGTGAAAATAGGCTATCTACAAGTTCACAATGAGTTAGCATTGTAGCTATTTTTGAATAGGGAGAAAAAAGGCGGATATTTTGGAAGATTTTCCCCAAAATGGAGATGCCATGGTTCAAGTGGTTAAGCATGGTAGGGTTTTTGCGTGAGACACAAGTGTCATTGACCACCGGATACTCACAGTACATGGCCATGTCTATGGTTCTCACTGCTTGAAGAAGAAACAGCACAGTTAGACAAACTGCAGCCGCTCTGAAGATGCCTCTCTCAATGACGATGGCTCTCTGACCTACTGGTAGATATTAGTACAATAGAGTTCTAATTGAGTTACAGTAGAGGCTTTAATATGACCAGCTTGTTGATGTTTCAGTCTATATATAGTTGAGTTAATATTATATGGTGATTTGAGGCAATGCACGCATAATCCCTTCATCTTCAATTTCTGCAGAAAAGTTAATATATCTAATGTACAATAATTTAACAGAATATATCTTTACCGTACAACATGGAACTGTGACTTTAAAAAAAAACAGGTCACATCTTGAAAGAAGTAAAACACAAGGAGAAACAGGCTTTAATGTTCATCGTGTTTCTTTTGGTTGTCCCAACATGGTGGCATGTCCCTTGTAACCATACTACTACTTATTGGGAGACAAGCTGCTGCAGTACTGATGTGAGATCACTGTAAATGTTTTATTGTTTACCTTGATCTCCTGTAACCTCCTGTAAGCCAGAGCCTTGATCCCGGATACGGTCTGCTCTTTGTTTGCTGCGTACCACGCTCACCTCCTTCTCTCCTTTCACCCCCTGTCTCTTCTCCCTGACTCCTCCAGCATACCTCACCCTCTTTGACATTCCTGGCTTGTCAGAAATATGTGTAGACATCCTAAGGAACATTATAAAAAGTAGCTGAATTCATTGGTAAAAAAAAAGTTAATAAAATACAATTTACAATTTTGGCATTTAGCAGACGCTCTTAATCCAGAGCAACTCACAATAAGCAAGGAAAACACGAGGTAATACATCAAATGCATAGAAATAGTAATCTAGGATCATAGGTAAACCAAGAACCTATCCTCAGTCTAAACAGAATAATATCAAGAAAAAAATGTAATCTGTACATTGAAACTATACACTACACTACAGGATGCCAGGTCAACAATGACCTGGCATCTACATAACATCCTATCTAAGTTACATTTTAGCCTTTGCAAAAGCCTGCAAGGTTGTCAAGGCTTTAAGGCAAGTGCTACTGCAAGTAAAAACATATATATGCATACTGAACATGAATGCAATATACTACTACATTTTGTATATGTTTAGATGTTATCGTACTCACTTCCTGTCCTAAACTGGGCTTCACTGTTGCAGGACTGACTCTGAGCTGCTGTCTGTTCCAGCCTGGCTTCAACAGGAACTCAAGCACATTGTTTTGTGCACACTCTGACTGTATGTGTATGCATGTGCATGTGCTCACAATGCACCCAGTGCAGCAAAAAGACTTAACCACAGAATGTCAATGTACGTGTGGACTTGAGGAACTGAGGCAGGGGCGTAGCCACGGGTGGGCTGGGGTGGGGCCGCGCGCACATACGTGCCCACCCGCTCTCGCCTAGGCCTAGCCTATATAGCGTTCTGGCTATGGCACTGAACTGAGGTAGCTGTCAGCTGACCTCTTCTGTTCCACAGACAGTGGAGTTAAAACAGTAACGAATAGCAAGACATTTAGCCAACGATGTAGAAAACATCTGAAAGTGAATAAGAAGTTCACTTCATCTCCACATCCTTCAACAACTTGATCCAGGCATCAATCCATTTATTACCCCAGGCAGTGGAGTTGCCCAGTGCCAACAACAGAACACTGTGGTTGTACTGGACAGCTTGTGTGTGTGTGTGTGTGTGTGTGTGTGTGGGTGTGTGGGTGGGAGGGTGGGTGCGGGTGGGCGGGCGGGGCCCGGGGGCGGGCGGGCGTGCGTGCACGGATATGAGATAGGACCGTACGTAACATTGTATGCAAACCTCTGATCACCTGTCCTATGGTGACTCAGGTGAGTGATACATATTTTATAGATATTGATCTATGTATATTGATTAGTGATTACTGCTCTATCTCCTTGTTACTAAACATGGAGCCCTGTTTCCTCTCTTTAAATCTGTCACCATATAATTGTTGTTACTCTCTACTGTATTAAAAAATACATGTTTTAATTATTCTGCTGAGTATATAGAGCAAAGAAAAAGCTACAGTGGTATTGTAGACATCACAAATAATGACTCATAGGTAGTTTACCATCTTTGTGTTCACCAACTTCCTGTTTCCCTCCTTCAGTAAAAACTGCCTTGCCATTTCTATCATTAAAAATATAGGCCACATGTGTATTTTATAAAATGACCTGCTAGCAATTGTACAGTATTGTAATAGTGTGCATATGTCAGTTCAGTTATTGTTTTAGTTAGAATTCCATACAGTGTGGTAAGTGTATGTCTCGGCACAGAGAGTGGCTCCGCCCAAGCTTTATTTAATCAATTGCACAGGATCTGTGGTTTTAGGATAGATAGGATAGTATGTATATACATTATAGTATGTATATACATTATGCTGTACATATACTGTAGGTCCTCCAACTTTGAGAGTAAAGCGTTAACCCAAACCCTTAATACCTTCAACCAGAGGCAATCCTAGGGTGTTGGGGGGCCCTAGGCAAAGATATTGAGGGGGGGCCCTATGCGAGTGTCCCGATTTCTTTGGGGTTAGTTGTTTCTTTTCGGGGCAGCTTTTAGGGGATTTGTTTTTAGAACCTTTGCAGTTATAGTAAGCAAGTTCACACCATACATTTAGTACAATTATACATTAAAGGGACACTTCACCCAAAAAAAAACTTTGTTTCAATGGATTAGTCACCCCATGGAGACTTGAATTCATAGATATTTTTTAGTCAAGACAATAATTTGATGACCAGTGGACCGGTAGGCAGCGGTTCCGGTAGGAGACACAACGAGTCGTTGTGTCTCCTACCGGAACCGCTGCCGGTCATCAAATTATTGTCTTAGGAATGAGACAAAAAACTAAAAAAATATCCATGAATTCAAGTCTCCATGGGGTGACTAATCCATTGAAACAAAGTGTCCCTTTAATGAAGCAAGGTGTTCCACAATAAACTTGGCCCATGTTGCTGCAGTAACTGAATGCTCAATACTCTTATTGCCTTGTACACTTATATATACAAAGTTGTCAGACATTTCACACACAGTCACCTTTTTAAAAGAAAGTTACATTTATTTTAAGGTAATAGATGATTCTGGTACAGTTCAGGGATCACCCTGATTCATACATTTACAAATAAAATAAAATAATAAAGGTGGTACATGAATAAAGCAATACTTTAACCGTGCAGAACTGTAAAACAAACAACAACAACAACAGCAACAACAAAAAAAACATTTGTCAGGCTAATATGTTACAACCAGTGGTGGAAAAAGTACTCAAATTATTTACTTAAGTAAAAGTACCAATACTGCAATATAGATATACTCTGTTACAAGTAAAAGTCCAGAATTAAAAATGTACTTGAGTAAAAGTACAAAAGTATTGGCATCAAAATGTACTTAAAGTACCAAAGTAAAAGCACTAAAATATTTGATTTGATTTTGTAGCAAATCTACAAGCTCACAACGCGTTGTGATGCGTTGTGAGCTTGCAGATCTGCTATTTTTCAAATGATCTTATCTTTATCTTATCTTTATCTTTTTATACTTTTGGAGATTTATCAAAACATGTATTTAACTCCACTAAACCCTATTTAACTAAATCACACAGGGTCATCCCCCTATGTCCCCAGGTCCTATGAGGGTGGGAGTTGGGGTTGACAATGGGCCGGATCTATGCATGGGCAAGGGGGGCAATGCCCCCCCAAATGCCCTGACTGCCCCCCCAAAAAAAATGTAAAAAAAAAATGAAAGTTACATTTATGTCATGATATGAAATGTGAGCTTACCATAATCAAAATAATCCTTAATCATATTCCATCATGTATCATTGCACAATTCAAATAATCCTCTGCCCTGATTTTCCATGGGCAGTGTTGCCAGATATTGCGAGAGAAAGAAGCCTAGGAAAACAAGCCCAAAACAACAATAGGAAGCAGTAAATACACAAACAGCCGAAAAAACTGAAAAAAATTTAAATAAAAATTGCGGCCGAGGAAGCCCCCCCCCCAGCATTTATTAATGCCCCCCCAGTTAATAATTTCTGTATCCGGCCCTTGACATTCTGTAGGGCTGAGAGAATATACTTTACCCCCCCCCCCGTACTTCAGTACAATAATGTTCTCTGTTTTGCCACTAATTGTTACAGTATAACTGCACAAGGTAGAACAGTTAGCTGCAGTTTCATAAACAGAGACAAGTGGTAGAAACATCACTTCTTAGTCCCCCAGGAAAACGTGATTCCGCGATCGCGGAAATTACAGCAGATTTGAAGGCCATCCGTGGATTTCAAAGCCGTCCGCGGATTACAAGGCATAGTGCAGAAAACAAGAAAAATCTCGGTAAAACACCGCCATATGGAGAAGTATTCTCTCTCTGTCTCAGGGCAGTGTGAGCTGCTGCTAAACTCCCCCCCTCCTCTCACACACACAGGCACGTAAAGAGAGAGAGAGGGAGAGAGAGTGAGAGTGCTGCGCAGAACTACAGCTAAACTTCAAAGCAAGTTAACGATGGCTCGTTGACCCCAATTTGACCACTAGGCAATCAACACCGAACAGCACTAATTATGATCAGACTACCTCTATTTATAACCAGTAACATTGACTCAATTACTATGTTCCACATTATGATTATTAAAACTTAATCTATTTTTGCTTGATAACTGGTAATTTCAGGTTGTTTTTTAATGTTGTTTTAATTAACGACTAGCCGCAGAATCAAGAATTGCTCTCCGCGGAATCAAGACATGCTCTCCGTGGAATCTAGACTTTTTCTCTGCGCTTTCCTGGGGGACTAACATCTCACAGATAGAGCTGCCGACTTCCTCACATTTTACATCTTTCCAGTTTCCTTGGTTGTGAATGTACATTACACAGTTATGGTTTTTATTGTTCTCAGGCCTTCCACTGGCCCAGTCCTGCAAAGTAAACAACATATATAATTTATATTCCCCTGTTTCTCTGGCGTTCACCACCTCCTGCAGGGGGTCCTGGGACCATCCTCATACACAGTGACATTGATAGAATTGCAATAGAAAGACTAAATGTCTCACCCTGTTATCAGTGCTGTTCCATCTACCCATGTCCATCCTCTCTCAGTGTTGTTCAGACCAATCCAAGATGCTCCTTTCCAGGTCAGTCCTTTGATGAATTCCTGATAATTTGTCCATGGTTGAACCATCACACATTTTGAATAATGCATTAATGGTTCATTATAATCACTGAATTACATCACATTTATATGTATTTATGGATATTGGACACACACACACACACACACACACACACACACACACACACACACACACACAACACACACACACACACACACACACACACACACACACACACACACACACACACACACACACCACTGGCGCCTACTACTGGTTGCACAAGGGAGCAAAGGCACCCCGACCCCCCCTAGCCTGGTAAACATCTCCCTCCGGATATCTCATTTCCATTTGATATCGGGAGTGAGTCTGGTCTACAGGCCTGTCTGGGCGTTTCTGCGGAGTTCATAACATGAACTCTCCAATCAGCGTCCTCGGCTCATTGTTCTGTGATTGACAGCGGAGTAGGCTAATCAGGTGGAACCCGAGTGAACCCGAATGGAGCCGAGTGCAGCCGACAAAAATGGAATGGCCGCCATTGAAATTGAGGCACGGAAATTTACTTTTAAGATATCGTTCGGATAGAATTTAGTTGTTTAACTTCATAT
>NW_027660674.1:0-34000 GCF_963280865.1 Gymnoscopelus braueri | reverse complement strand
ATCATGGAGTCTGGGTTCAAGACCCGAGGTCATTATTTCAAAGCAGTATGCTGCTGTATACTTTGTGCAACAAAATAACACCTTGTACAAGCGGCATGCACCTATTTTGTATGTTTGAAAAGCATCATACTGTGTACTCAACCACTGTATGTGTTTTGTTTACACACACTGTCTGTCTGTCTGTCGTCTGTCTGTCTGTCTGTCTGTCTGTCTGTCTGTCTGTCTGTCTGTCTGTCTGTCTGTCTGTCTGTCTCGCCATTGCAGTCCCGAGTTTAGGCCTGCATTGGGGATTGTGTTCCATTACTCCCCCCACTAGAGGAATATAGGCCTATCCCTACTTGTCCTCTCAGTTTCTATCATTTCAGAATAGATACACTAGCCCTCCTATTTAGGATACAAAGCTAGTGTCCTCATGGAACTTATCAAGGAACTTTGATGTTCTTGCTAGAGGCCTTGATCACTTAGCATGGTCCTTACCAAGAGAGGGCCAGAGACTCACTGATTATACACTGGTCTCGTTCACGTCCAAGATGATTAACTGAATGCTTACACTTACCTAATACCTACCATTAAATTCAAGAGAAACGCTGATAGAGTCCAATGTATGCCTTGATCAACATTCAGACTTCCCTAAATATAATGACAGCTTGCTGTCCCATAGCCAATTCAACTGCATACTTTCTGAGGGTCTTTAGTCTTTACCCAGAGATGTTCTGTTTTTATTCAGTTACCAGCAAAGCAGAATCATTTGCAATGCATACAGAAATAAGGACATGTACAAGCTTGCTGCCTCTGTGTTGTTTATGAAAGGTAAAAACAACAGATCTGCATGCTTAGCTTCCCTGGTAAGGATCCTTGGGCTCTGTGAGCCCCATCCCATTTTGACCCTACCTGTGAGACAGACTGTATCCACTTAAAGCTCTTGAGCTCGACCCATTGCATAACTTATACATCAGTTAAATATTTTACATAATATGAACCCAAGATAATTGTGACACACAAAGATATGCCATAGATGTAATCAGTACAGTACTAGTCCATACCCGGGGATGTGAGCACTGAAAGTATTTGCAGACTTTGGGTTATGCACTGCGTACACAGTATGCTTAGATCAACTAGGAGAGGAGGTTTCTCATTTGATCATGGCTGTGTGTAACAACGTGTCATTTACCTGACATTGAGTAGTCTTTACCATAACCTGACATTTCCAGACCAAAGGTCATATTTGGAACGCATATATGACACAAATAAGATGTAGCTGAAATCCTAGTATAATATACTATGTCCTCTGTAGGATACTGGGTCTATATTTGACTAGATATCATATGGCACATATCAACAAAACTCATTTGCATCAGCATTGGTCCGTATTCTGTAGAGAATCCAAGGAAATATACATTGTTATAAGTTAAGGATTCTGGACCTTTTCACTTAGTGATATGCTATGGATACTGTCAGTATTCTACACAAATTAATACGAATATCTTAATATTTTTGTATCAAAACATAATATGACAAGAATAACATATGTGTCATATGAAAAGGTTTTATATACCTCCCAAAGTCATATATTGAGTCAATATTTTATCAAATGTGGAGCCTACCGACAAAACTTCAAATATGTTCCAGAAATTATCCATATTCTCAAGATAATCAAGAAAATAGAAATCACCAGATTAAGATGTAGCTGGTATTTTGACATAATATATGTCCTCATGATGTATGTTGGGTTCACATTTGACCAGATACTCAGGATAAGTATCGGAAATGGTCCGTATTCTACAGAAAATCTAATGATATTTCTGGATAAATATTTTGGGATTTCACCTGGTAAAAATTACCAGATTCTGTCCATTTTCATGACCTATCAATATCAGGTAAAACTCTCACCCAAAACAGGCCCAATGGCAACATCTTTGGTATTATGTTATGACAAAGGGTGATGATATATGCTACAGATATTGCCATTATTCTACTCAAAATAGGGTATCAATATATTCCGGTATACTTAATTCTCTAGTGGCTCCAGAGTCAAGATATGACTTTAAGTGATATGAGTTTAACATAGACTGTATTTGTGACACATTCAGATATGCCATAGATTTGATCCGTATTCTAGAAAAAAAATTGTGCTCAGATATGTCCAGATAGGATATAAGGTGATATTTGGAACACACAGATGACACAAATAAGATGTAGCTGGTATCCTTATATAATATATGTCCTCATGAGGTATCTTGGGTTCATATTTGGCCAAATATGGCATATCAATAAACTCAGGATATGTATCAGAAATGTTCTGTATTCTACATAAAATCCAGTGACGTATCCAATGAGATATTTTCGGATTCTGGCTCAATTTCCCCAGTATAAATCACCAGATTCTGTCAATTTTCATGACCTATCAATATCAGGTAAATATCTCACCCAAAACAGGCCCAATGGCAAAATCTGTAGTAAATATGTTTTATATGACAAAAGATGATGATATATGCTACAGATATTGCCATTATTCTACTCGAAATAGGGTGTCATTATATTCCTATATACTGCGTTACGTCATATTCATACATTGTGTATGACAAGCAGATGAATATTTCATCCATATTTGTATGAATATGGCTTATGTCAACAAAACTTTCAATATGCATCGGAAATGG
Organism: Gymnoscopelus braueri; assembly: GCF_963280865.1. Classification (NCBI taxonomy): domain Eukaryota; kingdom Metazoa; phylum Chordata; class Actinopteri; order Myctophiformes; family Myctophidae; genus Gymnoscopelus; species Gymnoscopelus braueri. The sequence continues at coordinate 31,340 of NW_027660674.1, read as the reverse complement.
TCTGTATTCTTTAGTGGTTCCAGAGTAAAGATATGACTTTAAGTGATATATGAACTCAATATCTGACACATCCAGATATGCCATAGACTTAATCAGTATTCTAGAAGAATATTGTGAACAGATATATCCAGATATGATCTAAGGTCATTTACGGAACACATACATGACAAAATTAAAGTGTTGCTCATATCCTAGTACAATATATTATCTTCATGATGTATATTAGGTTAATATTTGCCCAGATATGTTGCATATCAACAAAACTCAGGATATGCATCAGAAATTTCCGTATTCTAGCGAGAATCAAAAAACTGATATTTGGGGATTCTGGCTCTTTTCGCCCAGTGTAGTATAACTCTAGTATAGCTCTAGTCTAGCTCTAGTATAGCTCTAGTATAGCTCTAGTATATAGCTCTAGTCTAGCTCTAGTCTAGCTCTAGTCTAGCTCTAGTCTAGCTCTAGTCTAGCTCTAGTATATAGCTCTAGTATAGCTCTAGTATAGCTCTAGTATAGCTCTAGTATAGCTCTAGTATACCTCTAGTATAGCTCTAGTATAGCTCTAGTATATAGCTCTAGTATAGCTCTAGTATAACTCTAGTATAACTCTAGTATACCTCTAGGATAGCTCTAGTATAGCTCTAGTATATAGCTCTAGTATAACTGTAGTATAGCTCTAGTATAGCTCTAGTATAGCTCTAGTATAACTCTAGTATAGCTCTAGTATATAGCTCTAGTATAGCTCTAGTATAGCTCTAGTATAACTCCAGTATAGCTCTAGTATATAGCTCTAGTATAGCTCTAGTAAAGCTCTAGTATAGCTCTAGTATATAGCTCTAGTATAGCTCTAGTATAGCTCTAGTATAGCTCTAGTCTAGCTCTAGTATAGCTCTAGTATATAGCTCTAGTATAGCTCTAGTAAAGCTCTAGTTTAGCTCTAGTATAGCTAGTATATAGCTCTAGTATAGCTCTAGTATATAGCTCTAGTATAGCTCTAGTATAGCTCTAGTATAGCTCTAGAATAGCTCTAGTATAGTTAGTTAGTTAGTTATTTATTTCAGTCATGATTTTCAACAAAACAGTTGAACATACAGTACAACTTTTTAAACAAAACAGTTGAACATACAGTACAACTTAGTCAACAAGACTAATTGACCGAAAAGGTTTGGGCTGAAGCCGAAGCTTATTTTGCCCACCTTTTTACCATTTAAAATAAATAATCAAAGTAGCATAAGAGCAAACAAAAGAAAATGAACAAACACAGAGCTTCAAATATTACATTTCAGAACAGACGAAACAAAAAGAAACAACAATTCGATTATAGCTCTAGTATAGCTCTAGAATAGCTCTAGTATAGCTCTAGAATAGCTCTAGTATAGCTCTAGTATAGCTCTAGTATAGCTCTAGAGTAGCTCTAGTGTAGCTCTAGTATAGCTCTAGTATAGCTCTTGTAAAGCTCTAGTATAGCTCTAGTATAGCTCTAGTATAGCTCTATAGCTCTAGTATAGCTCTAGAGTAGCTCTAGTGTAGCTCTACTATAGCTCTAGTATAGCTCTAGTATAGCTCTATAGCTCTAGTATAGCTCTAGAATAGCTATAGTATAGCTCTAGTATAGCTCTAGTATAGAGCTCTAGTATAACTCTAGTATAGCTCTAGTATAGCTCTAGAATAGCTCTAGTATAGCTCTATTATAGAGCTCTAGTATAGCTCTAGTATAGCTCTAGTGTAGCTCTAGTGTAGCTCTAGTATAGCTCTAGTATAGCTCTAGTATATAGCTCTAGTATAGCTCTACTATAGCTCTAGTATAGCTCTAGTATAGCTCCTTATAGCTCTAGTATAGCTCTAGTATAGCTCTAGTATAGCTCTACTGTAGCTCTAGTATAGCTCCACTATAGCTCCACTATAGCTCTAGTATAGCTCTAGTAGAGCTCTAGTAGAGCTCTAGTAGAGCTCTAGTATAGAGCTCTAGTATAGAGCTCTAGTATAGCTCTAGTGTAGCTCTAGTGTAGCTCTAGTGTAGCTCTAGTAGAGCTCTAGAGCTCTAGTGTAGCTCTAGTAGAGCTCTAGTAGAGCTCTACTTAGCTCTAGTGTAGCTCTAGTATAGCTCTAGTATAGCTCTAGTATATAGCTCTAGTATATAGCTCTAGTATATAGCTCTAGTATAGCTCTAGTATAGCTCTAGAATAGCTATAGTATAGCTCTAGTATAGCTCTAGTATAGCTCTAGTATAGCTCTATTATAGAGCTCTAGTATAGCTCTAGTGTAGCTCTAGTGTAGCTCTAGTATAGCTCTAGTATAGCTCTAGTATATAGCTCTATTATAGCTCTAGTATAGCTCTACTATAGCTCTAGTATAGCTCTAGTATATAGTATAGCTCTAGTATAGCTTTAGTATAGCTCTAGTATAGCTCTAGTATAGCTCTAGTATAGCTCTAGTATAGCTCTACTATAGCTCTACTTTAGCTCTACTATAGCTCTACTATAGCTCTAGTAAAGCTCTAGTATAGCTCTAGTATAGCTCTAGTATAGCTCTACATAATATATGTCCTCATGATGTATGTTGGGTTCACATTTGACCAGATACTCAGGATAAGTATCGGAAATGGTCCGTATTCTACAGAAAATCTAATGATATTTCTGGATAAATATTTTGGGATTTCACCTGGTAAAAATTACCAGATTCTGTCCATTTTCATGACCTATCAATATCAGGTAAAACTCTCACCCAAAACAGGCCCAATGGCAACATCTTTGGTATTATGTTATGACAAAGGGTGATGATATATGCTACAGATATTGCCATTATTCTACTCAAAATAGGGTATCAATATATTCCGGTATACTTAATTCTCTAGTGGCTCCAGAGTCAAGATATGACTTTAAGTGATATGAGTTTAACATAGACTGTATTTGTGACACATTCAGATATGCCATAGATTTGATCCGTATTCTAGAAAAAAAATTGTGCTCAGATATGTCCAGATAGGATATAAGGTGATATTTGGAACACACAGATGACACAAATAAGATGTAGCTGGTATCCTTATATAATATATGTCCTCATGAGGTATCTTGGGTTCATATTTGGCCAAATATGGCATATCAATAAACTCAGGATATGTATCAGAAATGTTCTGTATTCTACATAAAATCCAGTGACGTATCCAATGAGATATTTTCGGATTCTGGCTCAATTTCCCCAGTATAAATCACCAGATTCTGTCAATTTTCATGACCTATCAATATCAGGTAAATATCTCACCCAAAACAGGCCCAATGGCAAAATCTGTAGTAAATATGTTTTATATGACAAAAGATGATGATATATGCTACAGATATTGCCATTATTCTACTCGAAATAGGGTGTCATTATATTCCTATATACTGCGTTACGTCATATTCATACATTGTGTATGACAAGCAGATGAATATTTCATCCATATTTGTATGAATATGGCTTATGTCAACAAAACTTTCAATATGCATCGGAAATGGTCTGTATTCTTTAGTGGTTCCAGAGTAAAGATATGACTTTAAGTGATATATGAACTCAATATCTGACACATCCAGATATGCCATAGACTTAATCAGTATTCTAGAAGAATATTGTGAACAGATATATCCAGATATGATCTAAGGTCATTTACGGAACACATACATGACAAAATTAAAGTGTTGCTCATATCCTAGTACAATATATTATCTTCATGATGTATATTAGGTTAATATTTGCCCAGATATGTTGCATATCAACAAAACTCAGGATATGCATCAGAAATTTCCGTATTCTAGCGAGAATCAAAAAACTGATATTTGGGGATTCTGGCTCTTTTCGCCCAGTGTAGTATAACTCTAGTATAGCTCTAGTCTAGCTCTAGTATAGCTCTAGTATAGCTCTAGTATATAGCTCTAGTCTAGCTCTAGTCTAGCTCTAGTCTAGCTCTAGTCTAGCTCTAGTCTAGCTCTAGTATATAGCTCTAGTATAGCTCTAGTATAGCTCTAGTATAGCTCTAGTATAGCTCTAGTATACCTCTAGTATAGCTCTAGTATAGCTCTAGTATATAGCTCTAGTATAGCTCTAGTATAACTCTAGTATAACTCTAGTATACCTCTAGGATAGCTCTAGTATAGCTCTAGTATATAGCTCTAGTATAACTGTAGTATAGCTCTAGTATAGCTCTAGTATAGCTCTAGTATAACTCTAGTATAGCTCTAGTATATAGCTCTAGTATAGCTCTAGTATAGCTCTAGTATAACTCCAGTATAGCTCTAGTATATAGCTCTAGTATAGCTCTAGTAAAGCTCTAGTATAGCTCTAGTATATAGCTCTAGTATAGCTCTAGTATAGCTCTAGTATAGCTCTAGTCTAGCTCTAGTATAGCTCTAGTATATAGCTCTAGTATAGCTCTAGTAAAGCTCTAGTTTAGCTCTAGTATAGCTAGTATATAGCTCTAGTATAGCTCTAGTATATAGCTCTAGTATAGCTCTAGTATAGCTCTAGTATAGCTCTAGAATAGCTCTAGTATAGTTAGTTAGTTAGTTATTTATTTCAGTCATGATTTTCAACAAAACAGTTGAACATACAGTACAACTTTTTAAACAAAACAGTTGAACATACAGTACAACTTAGTCAACAAGACTAATTGACCGAAAAGGTTTGGGCTGAAGCCGAAGCTTATTTTGCCCACCTTTTTACCATTTAAAATAAATAATCAAAGTAGCATAAGAGCAAACAAAAGAAAATGAACAAACACAGAGCTTCAAATATTACATTTCAGAACAGACGAAACAAAAAGAAACAACAATTCGATTATAGCTCTAGTATAGCTCTAGAATAGCTCTAGTATAGCTCTAGAATAGCTCTAGTATAGCTCTAGTATAGCTCTAGTATAGCTCTAGAGTAGCTCTAGTGTAGCTCTAGTATAGCTCTAGTATAGCTCTTGTAAAGCTCTAGTATAGCTCTAGTATAGCTCTAGTATAGCTCTATAGCTCTAGTATAGCTCTAGAGTAGCTCTAGTGTAGCTCTACTATAGCTCTAGTATAGCTCTAGTATAGCTCTATAGCTCTAGTATAGCTCTAGAATAGCTATAGTATAGCTCTAGTATAGCTCTAGTATAGAGCTCTAGTATAACTCTAGTATAGCTCTAGTATAGCTCTAGAATAGCTCTAGTATAGCTCTATTATAGAGCTCTAGTATAGCTCTAGTATAGCTCTAGTGTAGCTCTAGTGTAGCTCTAGTATAGCTCTAGTATAGCTCTAGTATATAGCTCTAGTATAGCTCTACTATAGCTCTAGTATAGCTCTAGTATAGCTCCTTATAGCTCTAGTATAGCTCTAGTATAGCTCTAGTATAGCTCTACTGTAGCTCTAGTATAGCTCCACTATAGCTCCACTATAGCTCTAGTATAGCTCTAGTAGAGCTCTAGTAGAGCTCTAGTAGAGCTCTAGTATAGAGCTCTAGTATAGAGCTCTAGTATAGCTCTAGTGTAGCTCTAGTGTAGCTCTAGTGTAGCTCTAGTAGAGCTCTAGAGCTCTAGTGTAGCTCTAGTAGAGCTCTAGTAGAGCTCTACTTAGCTCTAGTGTAGCTCTAGTATAGCTCTAGTATAGCTCTAGTATATAGCTCTAGTATATAGCTCTAGTATATAGCTCTAGTATAGCTCTAGTATAGCTCTAGAATAGCTATAGTATAGCTCTAGTATAGCTCTAGTATAGCTCTAGTATAGCTCTATTATAGAGCTCTAGTATAGCTCTAGTGTAGCTCTAGTGTAGCTCTAGTATAGCTCTAGTATAGCTCTAGTATATAGCTCTATTATAGCTCTAGTATAGCTCTACTATAGCTCTAGTATAGCTCTAGTATATAGTATAGCTCTAGTATAGCTTTAGTATAGCTCTAGTATAGCTCTAGTATAGCTCTAGTATAGCTCTAGTATAGCTCTACTATAGCTCTACTTTAGCTCTACTATAGCTCTACTATAGCTCTAGTAAAGCTCTAGTATAGCTCTAGTATAGCTCTAGTATAGCTCTAGTGTAGCTCTAGTATAGCTCTAGTATAGCTCTAGAATAGCTATAGTATAGCTCTCGTATAGCTCTCGTATAGCTCTAGTATAGAGCTCTAGTATAGCTTTAGTATAGCTCTAGTATAGCTCTAGAATAGCTCTAGTATAGCTCTATTATAGAGCTCTAGCATAGCTCTACTATAGCTCTACTATAGCTCTACTATAGCTCTAGTATAGCTCTAGTATAGCTCTACTATAGCTCTAGTATAGCTCTAGTACATCTCTAGTATAGCTCTACTATAGCTCTACTATAGCTCTACTATAGCTCTAGTATAGCTCTAGTATAGCTCTACTATAGCTCTAGTATAGCTCTAGTATAGCTCTACTATAGCTATAGTATAGCTCTACTTTAGCTCTACTATAGCTCTAGTAAAGCTCTAGTAAAGCTCTAGTATAGCTCTAGTGTAGCTCTAGTGTAGCTCTAGTGTAGCTCTAGTATAGCTCTAGTATAAATCTAGTATAGCTCTAGTGTAGCTCTAGTGTAGCTCTAGTATAGAGCTCTAGTATAGCTCTAGTATAGCTCTAGTGTAGCTCTAGTGTAGCTCTAGTGTAGCTCTAGTGTAGCTCTAGTGTAGCTCTAGTATAGCTCTAGTATAGCTCTAGTATAGCTCTAGTATAGCTTTAGTATATCTTTAGTATAGCTCTAGTATAGCTCTAGTATAGCTCTAGTGTAGCTCTAGAGTAGCTCTAGTATAGCTCTAGTATAGCTTTAGTATAGCTCTAGAATAGCTCTAGTATAGCTCTAGTATAGCTCTAGTATAGCTCTAGTATAGAGCTCTAGTATAGAGCTCTAGTATAGCTCTAGTATAGCTCTAGTATAGCTCTAGTATAGAGCTCTAGTATAGCTCTGCTGTAGCTCTAGTGTAGCTTTAGTGTAGCTCTAGTATAGCTCTACTATAGCTCTACTTTAGCTCTACTATAGCTCTAGTAAAGCTCTAGTATAGCTCTAGTATAGAGCTCTAGTATAGCTCTAGTATAGCTCTAGTGTAGCTCTAGTGTAGCTCTAGTGTAGCTCTAGTTTAGCTCTAGTGTAGCTCTAGTATAGCTCTAGTATAGCTCTAGTATAAATCTAGTATAGCTCTAGTATAGCTCTAGTATAGCTCTAGTGTATCTCTAGTGTATCTCTAGTGTAGCTCTAGTGTAGCTCTAGTATAGCTCTAGTATAGCTCTAGTATAGCTCTACTATAGCTCTAGTATAGCACTACTTTAGCTCTAGTATAGCTTTAGTATAGCTCTAGTATAGCTCTAGTATAGCTCTAGTATAGCTTTAGTATAGCTTTAGTATAGCTCTAGAATAGCTCTAGTATAGCTCTAGTATAGCTCTAGTATAGCTCTAGTATAGAGCTCTAGTATAGCTCTAGTATAGCTCTAGTATAGCTCTAGAATAGCTCTAGTATAGCTCTAGTATAGCTCTAGTATAGAGCTCTAGTATAGCTCTAGTATAGCTCTAGTATATAGCTCTAGTATAGCTTTAGTTTAGCTCTAGTATAGCTCTAGTGTAGTTCTAGTGTAGCTCTAGTGTAGCTCTAGTGTAGCTCTAGTGTAGCTCTAGTATAGCTCTAGTATAGCTCTAGTATATAGCTCTAGTATAGCTCCTTATAGCTCTACTATAGCTCTAGTATAGCTCTAGTATAGCTCTACTATAGCTCTAGTATAGCTCTACTATAGCTCTAGTATAGCTCTAGTATAGCTATACTATAGCTCTAGTATAGCTCTGCTATAGCTCTAGTATAGCTCTACTATAGCTCTACTATAGCTCTAGTAGAGCTCTAGTAGACTAGAGCTCTAGTAGAGCTCTAGTATAGAGCTCTAGTATAGAGCTCTAGTATAGCTCTAGTATAGCTCTAGTATAGCTCTAGTATAGCTCTAGTATATAGCTCTAGTATAGCTCTACTATAGCTCTACTATACCTCTACTATACCTCTACTATAGCTCTAGTATAGCTCCTTATAGCTCTTCTATAGCTCTAGTATAGCTCTAGTATAGCTCTAGTATAGCTCTAGTATAGCTCTACTATAGCTCTAGTATAGCTCTAGTATAGCTCTACTATAGCTCTAGTAGAGCTCTAGTAGAGCTCTAGTATAGAGCTCTAGTATAAAGCTCTAGTATAGCTCTAGTGTAGCTCTAGTGTAGCTCTAGTGTGGCTCTAGTAGAGCTCTAGTGTAGCTATAGTAGAGCTCTAGTAGAGCTCTACTTAGCTCTAGTGTAGCTCTAGTGTAGCTCTAGTGTAGCTCTAGTATAGCTCTAGTGTAGCTCTAGTATAGCTCTAGTATAGCTCTAGAATAGCTTTAGTATAACTCTAGTATAACTCTAGAATAGCTCTAGAATAGCTCTAGTATAGCTCTAGGATAGTTCTAGTATAGCTCTAGTATAGCTCTAGTATAGCTCTAGTATTGCTGGACTCAGCAGCCTACAAGGTCACGAATGCCTGTTGCTCACCAACAACCCCAACAGCCTAACCCAAACCTTAGCTTACAAGATGGTGCTCAGGTTAATGTTCAACCAGGCGGAGCCATGATAGACATTTTGAGAAAACAAAATGAAATCACAGAAATATTAATTAAAGAACAAACGTTCTCACTCTTGCCTTCTAGAGAAATTCCTGTTTTTAAAGGTGATCCATTAAGTTATGTCTCTTTCATTAGTACATTTGAACATTGTGTAGAAAGTAAGACAAGTAACAGCAGAGATCGACTGCTCTTTCTAGAACAGTTTACAGATGGACAACCAAAGACACTTGTGAGAAGCTGCCTTCACATGGATTCCCAAAAAGGCTATGTGAAAGCAAAACGGCTGCTATGCAAACATTTTGGAAATGAGGTTCTTATTGCTGCTACCTATCAGGAAAAAAATCTGAATTGGGATGCAATCCAATCAGAAGATGGCAAAGCCCTACATAAATACTCACTCTTCTTGAGAACATGCTTCAATGCCATGAGCAATAATTAAATTCTGCAAGACATGAACAATCCTACACACTTAAAATCTGTCTTCTCAAAACTGCCTTTCAAGCACAGAGAGAGGTGGAGGACTGTATCATATGATTACTATGAGCGTACACACCGAAGAGCTAAGTTCCCACAACTTGTAAATGTCATTGAAAGGCAAGCAAACATTGCCGTTGATCCCCTCTTTGGAGATATACAAGACACAAAACCGAAAGACAAGAGGACAATCCCTTCTCCCAGAAATTGTAATTTGAAATCAGTACCAGTTTCCTCATACACTAAAAGCAACTATAAAAGCAGTTTTGCCACAGTAACAGAATCCTCAGAGCCAAAGTCACAGCCAAGCACAAGCAGCTCTACAGCCATGCAACAGAAAACATGTTTCTTCTGCAAAGGAAACCACAGCACTGTGCAAGGAATTGGATAAGAAAATGCACAAAGACAAAGTTGAGTTCTTTAAAGTAAATGGTTTATGTTTCGGTTGTGTGACTCAGGGTCACATGAGTAAGGACTGTAAAAGACGTATGACTTGTAAAATATGTACAAAGAAGCATCCTACTGTGTTGCACATTGAATTTAAAGATGCAAGTCAAACGAGTCCTAGCCTGAGGCTACGAGCTCAATCCATGGTCTTGAAGGGCGGACCCAAACACAGCCGCCTGGATTTGTGCGTGGCTTCCTATTGCTTCACCAATCTATGTCCCCGCCTCCCCTCCCCTCCCCCCCTCGGCCTGTGCACGGAGCACGCTGACGTCACCAAATTTAGAGCGACGCCCCTCTGCACTCTGATTGGTTAGGAGATAACAAGGTCCAAGACCATCGTTCCTGCATCGCTCCCCCAGGCTTTTTTTCTTTTGTAACAAAAAAAAAAGCCTGGGTTTCCGAGGCTAAACGAGTCCAAACACCAACAGCATGTCAGTAGGCAGTGCATTAGTCACCATGAAAAGGCCTATCCATACTGGGGCCGGTGACCAGCAAAAACTGTCAATTGTTCCTGTGCAAGTTAAGTTGTCAAACTCTAATCAGGTACTTCAAACATACGCTTTCCTTGATCCAGGAAGCACTGGAACCTTCTGTACTGAAGCTTTAAGGAAGCAATTGAATGCCAAAGCGACACCAACTCGAATCCTACTTCGTACTCTAGGACAAGAAAAGGTCATAAGTATTAACAGAATCTGGAAGTGTCAAGTCTTGAAGAAGATAATTTTCTAAAACTGCCACCACTCTATACTCAAACAGAAATTCCTGTAACCAAGGAGCAAATTCCCACTCAGGTTGATGTGTAAGAATGGAGCTACCTAAAAGAGGTTAAGTTGCCATATATTGATGCAGATATTTGACTCCTGATTGGTAATGATGCAGCTAAGTTTATGGAACCTTGGGCAGTAATTAATAGCAAGGGTATTGGGCCCTACGCTGTAAAGACAAGACTTGGATGGGTGGTTAATGGGCTTCTACACGAACCCACAATAAGCCATAAGCAGCCAACCCATATATTCGGCAATCGCATATCAATAATAAATTTGAATGACCTCAATATCCAACAATTCAATTATGATTTCCCAGAAAAGGGTTATGAAGAGAAGGCAGAAATGTCTATGGAAGACAAGAGATTCATGCAAATCATGTCTGACTCTACTGAGATGAAAGATGGTCACTACCAAATAAACCTTCCATTCAAGCAGACTGATATAGCAATGCCTAACAACCGCCATCTGGCAGAGCAGCGTGTCATGTCACTTAAAAGGAAATTCAAGAAGGATCCGGAGTTTCATAAAGAGTACACTGACTTTCTTGAAAGTGTCATTCAAAAGGGACACGCTGAAGCTGTACCACGAGAGCAGCTAAATCCAGAGGAAGGAAGGACCTGGTACTTACCTCACCATGGAGTACACCACCCAAAGAAACGCAAACTGCGTGTAGTCTTTGACTGTTCTGCATCATTCAAAGGAACTTCATTAAATGATGAGCTTATTCAAGGCCCAAACTTAACCAACACACTGCTGGGCGTCTTGATCCGGTTTAGACAAGAACCAGTAGCAATGATGGCAGACGTAGAAGGCATGTTCCATCAAGTGAAAGTCACACCAGCTGACAAAAACTTTCTTAGATTCTTATGGTGGCCAAATGGTGACATCAGTCACAGCCTAGTAGAGTACAGAATGACAGTGCATTTATTTGGAGCAACATCTTCATCCAGTGTTGCTAGTTATGCTGTGAGAAGGACTGCTGAAGATAATAAGGATAAGTTCTCAGCAGTGGCAGTTAACACTGTTAAAGAAAACTTCTATGTTGATGATTGTCTTAAGTCTGTGCCAAGTGAGAAGGACTGCATAGTACTATCTAGAGAATTAAGAACCCTGTGTGCTCAAGGAGGTTTCCGCCTAACCAAATGGGTAAGCAACAGCCGCACAGTGCTGGCCTGTATTCCAGAGGAAGAGCGAGCCACAGAGGTAAAATATATTGACTTGGATCAGAAACATCTACCGGTTGAACGGGCCCTTGGAGTGCAGTGGAATGTGGAGGAAGATACATTCAGAATCCAAGTGAACATGAAACATCAACCTTACACAAGAAGAGGAATCCTTTCCACTGTAAGTTCAGTGTATGACCCTCTGGGGTTCTTAGCTCTGTTCATATTCTCTGCAAAACACATCTTGCAACAGTTATGTCAACTGAATTATGGATGGAGACGACAGGATTCCAGAGGCTTTCTGTTAATCATGACAGAAATCACTTCTGTGATGCAAGTGAGACAGGATATGGTACTGTGACCTACCTTAAAATGACCAATACTGAAAACCAAATTCACACATCTTTAATCATGGCAAAAGCAAGAGTCGCCCCCTTGAAACAGGTTACGATACCTAGAATGGAACTTACTGCTGCAGTATTAGCAGTGAAAGTTAACAGGATGCTGGAGACTGAGCTATACCTTCCACTCAGAAAAGCAGTGTTTTGGACAGACAGTACATCAGTCTTCAAATATATTAGGAACAACACCAAGAGGTTTCAGACTTTCGTGGCTAATAGTCATCACTATCAGAGAACACTCTTCTATTGAGCAGTGGAGATACTTGAACACCAAGATCAACCCTGCAGACCATGTGTCCCGAGGTCTTACAGCTGATGCATTTTTAAAGTGTGAAAACTGGAAGAAGGGACCGGACTTCCTACAGGAAAAGGAAGAGACATGGCCTAACTTACCTGCTGATCTCACCCCCATAACAGCCGACGATCCTGAAGTCAAAAGAGAGAAGGTTACAGTCAATACCATCCAGATGACAGATCAAGATCCTACTAGCACACTCATACACCACTACTCAAGTTTCTACAGATTGAAAAGAGCTGTGGCATGGATGCTGTATTTGAGAACTCACCTTTTACAGTTGAGTAGAAAAAGGAAAGATCTGATGCAAATTCAAGAATCAGACACAGACAAAGAAGGACAGTCAATTGAAGTAGAGATGACAAAATTCAAAAACACTGTAAAGGTACACAAGCTCTTTCTGGATGAACTGGACATAGCAGAGATAGCCGTTGTACAATTCTGTCAAAAACAAGGATTTCAAGAGGAAGTTGAAACATTACAGAAAGGAAGTTTGTGCAGAAACACAGTTCAATCTACAAACTTGATCCCAAACTTGAAAACAAGGTATTAAGAGTGGGTGGGAGATTAAGCAGAGCAGCCATGCCGGAAGATGCAAAGCACCCTGCCATTCTCCCAAAAGACCATCATGTGTCAAAGCTCGTTCTTAGAAAGATCCATCAGGAAGTAGGACACAGTGGGAGAAACCACATGCTCTCCTTACTGAGACAAAAGTATTGGATTCCATGTGCCAACTCATTGGCAAGAAAGATTCTTTCTGAATGTGTGACATGTCGACGTCTCAATGTATCTGTTGGAGAACAGAAGATGGCAGACCTGCCAAGAGATAGAATAACACCTGACCTACCACCTTTCACTCAAGTAGGAGTAGACTATTTTGGACCTATTGAGGTGAAAAGAGGCCATACCACAGTCAAAAGATATGGAGTCATTTTCACCTGCTTAGTCAGTAGAGCAGTACACCTAGAAGTGGCCCATTCTTTAGATACAGACTTGTGCATTAATGCACTCAGGCGTTTTATTGCTCGAAGAGGCCAAGTGATGGAAATACGGTCAGACAATGGGACTAACTTCATATCCACTGAAAGAGAACTGAAAGAATCTTTGAAGGAATGGAATTTGGACAAAATAGAAAGAACTCTACAGCAGAAAGGAGTCAAATGGATATTTAATCCACCCGCTGGTGCCCATCATGGTGGAGTATGGGAACGATTAATCCATTTGCTCAAAAAGATCTTGCTATCAGTCACCAAACAACAAACTAAGGATGATGTAAGTCTCCATAGAGTTAAGTGTGAAGTGGAAGCCATGCGTCTTCAGACAAAAACCAGCGTACTTGAAAGGCCCTTCAGCAAGATTTGCCTGCTGGTGCCAAACTCAAATTAAGAACTGAAGATTCAGACAGGCCTATACACCATGCCTGTTTCCCACCTCACAAGTATTTATTTGATTTTGTTTGAACATTTTTGTATGGCTCCAGTTTAGATTTTGTATTGTTATTAGAGCCTGCCCATAACAATAGGGGCCGGTTATGTAGGAGCCATTTAATTTGATTTCATATTTTCTGACTAAATGGCGCCCCCACTGGTCGCCTTGAAAAATGGCACCATGGTTCCCTATTAATCAGTCCACAGCTGTGTGTAGCAGGACGCCAGAGGAGAAACAGATTTTCAACCGCTCGCTCGTCACACACACACACACACAGCGCAGATTATGAATGAAAGACTTAACTATTTTGAGTTTATTTAAACCCTTATGCTGCACCTGTTTGTTTTGAAAGCCTTTTAGTTTAAGTCTGGAGCCTGTTCTTGTTTTCGTTGTTTGCCCCGCCCCCCATATTATTTGAAACTTTTACAAAACTCCTTCCATACATCAACCTGTTCGAAATCAACCTGTTCGCTCATCAAGATGCAACAATCAACAAACATCAAACAGTGAGTAACAAGACGCCCAAGTCCAAGTGTTGTGAGCGCGTTGAAAAGACGTATCCTGGCGTCGATAGGCATATTGGCCCTACAGCAGGGGTCTTTTAATGTCACTGGATCCTCTAATGCAGGGGTCTTTCAATGTCACTGGATCCTCTAATGAAGGGGTCTTTTAATGTCACTGGATCCTCTAATGAAGGTTTTTTTTAATGTCACTGGATCCTCTAATGCAGGGGTCTTTTAATGTCACTGGATCCTCTAATTCAGGGGTCTTTTAATGTCACTGGATCCTCTAATGCAGGGGTCTTTTAATGTCACTGGATCCTCTAATGCAGGGGTCTTTTAATGTCACTGGATCCTCTAATGAAGGGGTCTTTTAATGTCACTGGATCCTCTAATGCAGGGGTCTACAACGTTTTCAGGCCAAGGACCCCCTCTCTGAGAGAGAGATGAAGCAGGGACCCCCACTATATATTGCATAAACTTGTGTTGCAGATTAAAGCTTTTCATAGATGTTGGTTCCATGTTAATGTGCGTTTTCAGACATTTAACCACTTAAACCATCAACACTAAGTAAACTTTCACTCTGTACTTAGTCTGCTCTTTTTCCCCCTCTCTTTGCCAAAAATAGCCGATCTACAAGCTTGTAGATCGGCTATTTTCGACTAATGTTCCCCTCAGAATAGGGATGGTAGGGTTCAAGTGGTTAATGTAAAAACAAAAATCTTATCACACAAAGATTTGGCGACCCCCTGTAGTAACTCTGAGGACCCCCTGTTGAAGACCTCTGCTCTAATCTGTTTTAACTATGCACTATATGTGTCTGTGCGCCGATGGATGCCTGTTGTTGATGCTGTTTGCCTCAACCTTGTGGCACTTTGCTGCTTCTGTTGTTTTTAAATGTGCTCTATAAATGAAGTTTGATTCCATATAGTAGGCTGTGTACGTTGTGACAGGATACAATCTACGTATATATCTGGCTCTCGTCACTTGAATTAATATTTGTTTCTTTCTTTCTTTCTCAGAGTGGAGACGGACTGTACCGAGGTTGTTCTTGTGCCATAAATGCCCAGAAGACTGAGGTTCTCACCTACAGTATAACACCCTCCCAGACACCAGGAGACTGAGGTTCTCACCTACAGTATAACACCCTCCCAGACACCAGGAGACTGAGGTTCTCGCCTACAGTATAAGACCCTCCCAGACACCAGGAGACTGAGGTTCTCACCTACAGTATAACACCCTCCCAGACACCAGAAGATTGAGGTTCTCACCTACAGTAGAACACCCTCCCAGACACCAGAAGACTGAGGTTCTCACCTACAGTAGAACACCCTCCCAGACACCAGAAGACTGAGGTTCTCACCTACAGTAGAACACCCTCCCAGACACCAGAAGACTGAGGTTCTCACCTACAGTAGAACACCCTCCCAGACACCAGAAGACTGAGGTTCTCACCTACAGTATAAGACCCTCCCAGACACCAGAAGACTGAGGTTCTCACCTTCAGTATAACAACCTCCCAGACACCAGAAAACTGAGGTTCTCACCTACAGTATAACAACCTCCCAGACACCAGAAGACTGAGGTTCTCACCTGCAGTATAACAACCTCCCAGACACCAGAAGACTGAGGTTCTCACCTACAGTATAACAACCTCCCAGACACCAGAAGACTGAGGTTCTCACCTGCAGTATAACAACCTCTCAGACACCAGAAGACTGAGCTTCTCACCTACAGTATAACAACCTCTCAGACACCAGAAGACTGAGCTTCTCACCTACAGTATAACAACCTCTCAGACACCAGAAGACTGAGCTTCTCACCTACAGTATAACACCCTCCCAGAACATCCACCTCTAATGACTACACAGAGGTTATCTGGTGAAGCTACTTGAGGAAATTCTGTGTGAATCCCTGAGTGAAAAAAAATATATATAAAGGGTGTCACGATACTCGATACGTACCGAAAATGTACCGAAATTGAAAGCCGTATCGCGATTCTCACTGTCCCGTATCCCGTAAGGCAGCGTTGCCAAGTCTGCTTATTATAAGCTACTTTGGGCTCGCTTATTTTGCCATTTGACCGTCACTCTTTTTTCTGATGTTGGGGGGAAAAGTACAAACTTTGGCAGGCTACTAGTCCTACATGCTTACGCCCAGAAACCCCATTCAAACTTTAAAATGTTCATCTTACTGTGAACATGTTTGCCTTAATTCGAATCTTTGAAATGTTTCGAAGTTTTAGAATTGTACTCTCTTAACACATTGACTGCCAGAGTTTATTCATAATGTACTCACCCCTGTGCCAGCAATTTGCGTGTTTTTTAATTTTTTTGTTTTGTAATTTTTCATTCAAATACATTCTCTGATTGTGTTGTCAAGCACCTACGATTGTTCCACCAGTAGAGAGCAGCACATCCAAACATTGATCACCTCGCTCACCCCCTCCCAAACAGGCCCACGTCATATCCGGTCATTCAAAGGATGTGACGTTTTCGACAATTCCCGGCCCGCTGATCGGCCTGAAAACGACGTGATACACTACGACGATGGCTGTTAGTCACCCGGACCAAAGAAAATAGAAGTTGAGCTGTCCGTTTGTCTTTTCTACCGTGTGAAAAACCGTGTTTTTCCTTATTCTGGCCGAAAATCACCGGAGAAAAACAACGTGACCCGGAAATGATTTTTTTTTTTACATCCGGCTCCGGGTGAGTGTGACGTAAGTGGAAAACGAAAGTGTTGATGAGAAATAAACACAGCCGTGCGATCACAGATTAAACAATGAAAATTCAAAAGAACGTGTAAACAGGCTCTTATGAATCCTGGCACTCAAGCGATGGATTTGAAAGAACGTGTAGACGGGATCTTGGCACTGTATGTGTTAAAAGTTTTGGCACCTCAAACAACGCTTTCACCTAGAAACTCCATTCAAACTTTTTATAATTTATCTTACTGTGGACACAAATGCTTGAACTTTTTACTTTGAAATGTTTTGTAGTTTTTGAGATATTTAACTTTAAGCGCCCAATTGGATGTTCAATGGCAATGGATATAGAGCACCGAAGTCTGACGTCACTGCCAGTAGAGGGCCAGTAGAGGGCGCTGTTCCAGGGTTACTGTGGACATGTATGCTTGAGATTGACACAGTGGTTCTTACTTATCATGTTCACTTGCGTGCTATTCACTGAAAGATTAGATAAAGTAGTGGAAGTAGTGGGAGCGCCATGGAGAAAGGCTGCTTCCGTACAAGCTCCGGAGCGTCGCAACGTTTTTTCGCCTTCTTTTTTTTCCCTACACCGTCGGGTGTCTAAGGAGTTATGACAGACAAGCACTTATGGACATCAGCACAGCGATTACAC
Source organism: Gymnoscopelus braueri (assembly GCF_963280865.1). Classification (NCBI taxonomy): domain Eukaryota; kingdom Metazoa; phylum Chordata; class Actinopteri; order Myctophiformes; family Myctophidae; genus Gymnoscopelus; species Gymnoscopelus braueri. Next base: position 13,944 of record NW_027660674.1, on the reverse strand, counting down.
GCAGAATTCCGGACTTTTTTGCCGAAAACCTTCCACTCGGCTGGGTGGCGGGAGGGCTTCCCTTTGTTCCGGCTGGAACAAACCCGAGGCGGCGAAGAAGACGGCCAGGTCGACGAGGGAAAAGAGCGGGTCTCCTCGTAAGAACAACAAAACGTGGATATAAACCTGCACTGCCTTCAATCCTGCTAGCGAACGTTAGATCTCTGTGTGTATCAAGAACAGTGACCACTATGGACGACTTACTGGCGCGCGTTAAATACAACGCCGAGACGAGGAGCACGTCCATTGTTGTGCTAACAGAGACGTGGCTAACGGAGTTAGCATCTGATTCTTCCATCACTCCCCCTGGTTTCACCGTGTATAGGAAAGACAGAGACACTGTACTAAGCGGTAAGCAACGTGGGGGGGGGAGTTTGTGCCTTGATCAACAACAACTGGTGCAAAGATATAAAAATCCTAGATAGTCACTGCTCACCAGACCTTGAACTTTTAATCATAGCCTGCCGTCCTTTCTACCTACCACGCGACTTCAGCATTGTGATTGTAGCCGTTGTTTACATTCATCCTGGAGCTAATAAGGACACGGCTATGAGGGAATTACACCAGGCGATCAGTGCACAAGAAAATCGCCACCCGGACTGCGCAGTCATCTGCCTAGGCGACTTCAACCGGACAGACTTAAAAAAGGTCTTTCCCAAATTCCACCAGCATGTCACCTGCAGCACCCGTGGTGACAATATTCTTGACCACTGCTACACGCCCTTCAAGGATGGATACAAAGCTCTCCGCCGCCCACCGCTAGGAAGCTCTGACCACTACGCCATCCAGCTGCTACCTGCCTACAAACAGAGGCTAAAAAGGGAGCCGGTCATTGAGAAGGAAATCCGAATCTGGTCTGAGGACACAGACGCTATGCTACAATCCTGCTTCTACCAGACTGACTGGGGGATGTTTAAGAACGCCGCTGGGAATAACATCAACGAACTCTCAGACTCAGTCACTGGCTTTATCAGTAAGTGCATAGTTGACATAGTCCCAAAAAAGACAGTTCGGATCTATCCCAATCAGAAACCATGGATGGACAGCGGAGTACGTGCACATCTGCATGAACGGGATACTGGTTTCAAATCTGGCGACGTGGAAACGCGCAACACGACGCGCGCGGCCCTAAACAGCGCCATCAGGAAGGCGAAAAAGGCCTACACAAAAAAGATGCAAGACAAACTCAGCAATGGCGACATCAGGAGCACATGGCAGGCGGTACACACCTTGACAGACTGCAAAACAAGAACCAGAAGCGAGGTGAACCCGCCTGCCTCCCTCCCCAACGAACTGAACACTTTCTACGGCCGGTTTGAGATCAGCCCCAACCGCAGCAGCCAAGCGGGGCCATCAGCAGCACCAGCAGAGGAGAACCCTCTAACCATCTCGGAGAGAGAAGTGCGTACAGCCTTCGCACGGGTCAACATCCACAAGGCAGCCGGACCTGATGGGATTCCAGGCCGGGTCCTTAAGGCATGTGCAGACCAGCTGGCGGGTGTCTTCGCTGACATCTTTAACCTCTCCCTCTCCCAGGCTGTGGTCCCCGCAGGGTTCAAAATGTCAACCATTGTGCCCATTCCCAAAAAGGCCAAAGTGACATGCCTGAACGACTGGAGACCTGTTGCTCTCACCCCGATCGTCAGCAAGTGCTTCGAGAAACTGGTGAGGGAATACATCAGCTCCACGCTACCTGCCTCGCTGGATCCGTGGCAGTATGCATACCGCAAAAACAGATCCACTGACGACGCTATTGCCATGGCTCTCCACACCGTCCTCTCGCACATGGACAACAAGCTGCTGAAGGACAAATATGTACGTATGCTGCTCGTGGACTACAGCTCAGCATTCAACACCATTGTCCCAGCAATACTTGACAAATAGCTCAGAGACCTAGGGCTACACCCAAGCATGTGCGACTGGATACAGGACTTCTTGTCCAACCGACATCAGGTGGTGAGAATGGGCAGCATCACATCCGACCCCCTGACCCTCAACACCGGAGCACCCCAGGGATGCGTGCTGAGCCCTCTCCTCTACTCCCTGTACACGTATGACTGCATAGCCACACATGTCTCCAACACCATCATAAAGTACGCGGACGACACGACAGTGATAGGCCGAATCGTCAACAACGACGAGTCTGACTATAGAGAGGAGATCAACTCACTGGCGCGCTGGTGCCGGGAGAACAACCTCTCTCTTAACGTCGACAAGACCAAAGAACTGATCGTGGACTTCAGGAGGCCGCGGAGAGACCATGCGCCCATCCTCATCGACGGTGCTGCAGTGGAAAGGGTCAGCGAGTTCAAGTTCCTCGGAGTACACATCGAGGAGGACCTCAAATGGGAGACGCACACCACACACGTGAGGAAAAAGGCTCAGCAGCGACTGTACTGGCTCCACCGCCTGAAGAAGCTTGGAGTAGGACGTCGCATCCTCAGGCTGTATTACAACAGTTCTGTTGAAGGCATGCATCCTAACAGGCTGTGTCACGGCCTGGTACGGGAACTGCACTGCCCGAGAAAAGATCAGCCTACAGCGAGTAGTAGGCATGTAACGATTTATCGTATATCGATTTAAATCGATTCAAAGTGGTGACAATTTAAATCGATGCAATAAAATATGACATCGCGATGCAACCAGCAGAGGGCGCAATCGAGTCAGACTCCCTTCCTTCCTTATCTGCCTACTATTTTGTCCCCTCAGGGCCACCATAGATGCCTGCGTCGGTCTCTTCTTCACTCACTCAACGGCAGGCTATGAACGGCAGTGTTCACGTCCTCTCAGGCTATGAAATCTAAACAACTAGGCGATCGCACTGCATAAAGAGGGAAATGTGCGTCGCATGTAAACATGTTTATTTGATTGATGAATAGCCCAAACTATACCGTTTACCCCTCCCCCGTCTGACTATGTTGTTAGCTGTTGTTAGCCTGTCTGATTTAAACTCTGTAGGAAACATACAACTGATAGGCTTCTAATGAAAACGGCTATTTCTGGAGCGCCTGGGTGCGGCTGCCGAGTACAATGAATAATAATCTAATTTAATAATTTAACAATTGTATCAGACTGCTGACAACGTCAAACTCCTTTCAACACTGTCTTTCAGATATATAGCGAATTACATTGATATTAATCAATTAATTTTTATCTAATCTCATTTGGACCAGTTTAAAACAGTTTCCCTTATTACATAAATGTGTTGTACAGAATGCTGAGAATATAGCATAGATAAAAAAATACTTGTAAATCCCAAGCTTGGAACAAAGGCTAAGCCTTAATTTGTTTATTTGAAGGTTTTCTTTATAATTTATTTCATCTGGGATATATGTTTTAAAATTCATTTATTTCATAATACTTGCTATTTAAAGTGATTATTTTACAGATAAAAAAAGTATGTCTTAATGTGTACCTTACAGTTAATGCATGTACCTCATGAATAATAAAAAGGCTTTATTTAATTTCATATATTGAAAAGCGGATAAGAGAAAATACAGTTGTTAAAAAATACATGATTTTTGTAAGAGAAATAATCAAGGTTTTTCAGTAATTTGTCTGGAAAATAAATGTGCTTAAAAATCGTGAAAAATCGTATCGTGAACCTCGAATCGTGATTCGAATCGCATCGTGAGTTGAGTGAATCGTTACATGCCTAGCGAGTAGTGCGATCGGCAGAGCGGATAATGGGAATCGAGCTCCCAGCGCTCCAGGAACTGTACAAAAAGCAGTGCGTGGTCAAAGCCAAGCGCATCATCAAGGACAAGTACCACCCAAGTCACAGACTGTTCAAACCCCTACAACGACCGCGACCGGGCAAGGGGCTCTACCGCAGTATCAAGAGTTCCACCACCAGGTTCTGGTGCATTTTTAACCCGGCTGCTGTCAGGATGCTGAATGAGGCATAAGCCTTGTTCAGCAGCCTGACAGCAGGCGGTGCAAAACTTTTCTGGCTCTTCCTGAACACACCTGTGGATTATACCAGGGACAATGACTTGGACTTAGCTCCCCCTCGGACACACCTGTGGACTACACCAGGTACAAATGACTTTTTTGTTGCACTCCCACATGGAGCTACTTGCGGATTATACTAGGGTCAGTCCACCCTAGGTGGACACGCACTGACCTTTTGCACCTTAATCCCATGTATAACGCACTGACTTTTTTTGTTTTTATTGTGCTCTTTTTTCTCTAAGCACCTTAACGTCCATATGTATATCATGCACAGTATAAGTATAACATGCACAGTATACATACATTGCTGCTATGCTCAGGCACCTTAGTTTTTTATTATCTCAGGTACTTTGTAAATATGTAGATAACTTGTCTGGCCTTCTGTTGCTCTCTTGTTTTGATCTCCTTCCCACTTGCCCCCCAACCCTCTTCTTCTCCCCCCCCCTCTTCTTTCTATGGAAATTAACGTTGCGATGGGAACGATGTACAAAAACGAATTTCACCCACTTTTTTACCTTGTAAACCTGTGATGTGACAATAAAACTGATTCTGATTCTGATAAAGGTAAAAGCGCCAGGTAAAAGTTGGAGAAAAGATCTGGCTGGATTTGAACCGGGATCCTTCTGGTTGCAAGCCCTGTATCTAAACCACTGCACCACAACGGTTCATGCTCATGCTGTCCACACGCGTGCTCTTCAGTGAAAGGTTAGATAAAGGTAAAAGCCCCAGGTAAAAGTTGGAAAGATGTCCCTGCAGGATTTGAACTCAGGACCTTCTGTATGCAAGGCCTGTATCTTAACCACTGCTCCACCATGGTTCATACTTTCTGTGGTCTCTTGCACGCTGTTCAGTGAAAGATCAGATAAAGGTGCAAGAGTCGGGTAAAAGTTTGAAAAGTGCGCTGGTTGGATTTGAACTAGGAACCTTCTGGTTGCAAGTCCTGTATCTAAACCACTGCACCACAGAGGTCCTTACCTGTTCTGTTGACTTGCGTGGAATTTTCTGAAACATTAAATAAAGGTAAAAGCCCCAAGTAAAAGTTAGAAAGATGTCCTTGCAGGATTTGAACTCAGGACCTTCAGTATGCAAGGCCTGAATCTTAACCACTGCTCCACCATGGTACACACTTTCTATGGTCTCTTGCACGCTCTTCCGTGAAAGATCAGAGTTGGAAACCTGTACTGGTTGGATTTGAACCGGTAACCTTCTGGTTGCAAGTCCTGTATCTAAAGCACTGCACCACAGAGGTTCTGACTTGTTCTGTTAACTTAGCCTGGCAAAGTTTGTACCCTTTTCCCTTTAAATATCCATTGCCATTGACAATGCTTTGGGCGCTTAAAGTTAAATATTTCAAAAACTATAAATCATTTCAAAGTAAAACATCTCAAGGATGCATGTCCACAGTAAGGTGGAATTATTGAACTGTGAATGGAGTTTCTAGGTGAAAGTGTTTTTTTGAGGTCCCTTAACCCTAACCCTAACCTTCCATCCGCCTCCATTATAAATCTCTGAACTTTTAAAGGAGTACAATTCTAAAACTATGCAACATTTAAAAGATTCCTTTTCAGGCAAACATGTCCCCAGTAAGATGAACATTTTAAAGTATGACTGAGGTTACTAGGCGTAAGTATGTAGTTGTAAGCCTGCCTTTAAATGTCCATTGTCAATTGTACTATTAAAAGCATTATTTTACACTTTGCCTATTCCAAAATAGCAGATCTACAAGCTCATAGCACGGCACCGAGTGCCGCGCTACGAGCTTGTAGATCTGCTATTTTTGAAAAATCATGAAAATATGTGCAAATCTTCTATTTCATTCATTTAAGACATGCTGAGGTTATCTGTAGTGATACCTCCCTGTGTTCCCTGCTTCTCAGGACGCCATTGTTTACAAACACCAAATATTTAGTACAAACACATAATATATACACGGAATTACAGTTCAGAGGCATTACATTAAGAGACAATAACGACAGGAGGCACAAGAATTTCACCACAAATTCAGATATTTATTTATTACCACTCATAACATGATCAGTTACAACAGTGCAACAAACTCTGCATGTGATATCCTGTATCTGTCTCTGTTTCACCTGAGTGAGCATGGCTCAGAGGAGTTAATAGTTTTGATCTGGTTCTTGCTCTACATATAAATATCCTTTTTGGTTTCTGATAAACTCCTCCCTATACGACAAATGCAACGTGAAGCAAGTGTCTCATAGTCCACCTGTCACTCCCTCCAGTAGTCATAAACGACACAGTGGTTCTGTATACCGATAGTTTATTTGAAGCACTCTTACGGCTCAAATAACACCAACGTCGAACTACATAAAATAAAGCATAAACAAACAAACACTTGCATTAACAACAGAAACATGACGTAAACATTGTACAAATAAACAAACACAACTAACTAAAGCAAATACAAACAAACACACCTTGCTGGCTGCGTATAGACTTGTAAAGGGAATGAGTCCTTGTGCCCTCGACAGACTCAAAACAGCAACACAACTGCAACACAAATCATTATTAATCATTAACCAAACGTTCAAACCCATATAATGTTCAATATGCGATTCTTTAGGCATTAAAGATCCAGGACAAACACATACCTGTCTCACACTCTCCCTGTCTCACCTCAAGGGAGGAAGTGCAACCACTAACGTGTCCGTGTCCCAGCCTCCCTTATAAGGAGTTCCGGGCATTTAACTTACAGTTTCCGGTACAAAATACTACTTCAAATAAAGCGACTCAACAAAATGGGCATGGATAATGGGCATAAATAATTATATTAAATAAGAACAAAAATAAGAAATAAAATGATTACTCTGGCAGTTACACCACCAGTAGCTCAGAAAAGATGGTCCACTTGCATGAGGGGCATGTGGTGTAAACCTGTGTATAGTCAGTAAATGTCAGCGTGTTCACTGAGTCTGTGCAGAGGGGCAAGTAAAAGGTTGGGGCCTTGCAGCAAGAAGAGGTGAAGGCCATCCTATCTATCTCAAACTCCACATCGATGTTCTTTGGGTTGCGCTGCACCTCTGAGGAGCGAAAAGTCTGGTTTTTAAGACATCTTTTGCAGCGAACGTCACCTTCTCGACCCGCGGCTTTCCACGCGGCTGCTCAGAAACCAGCTGTATCTGCTCGCAGGTGGGCCTGATCCAGTTTACATGGCAGTTGAGCACCAGGTACAAGTAGGTCTGCAGGCGCTTGTCGCATTTTGAGAGCTCTTCAAATTTCTCTGATTAATCAGTTCTACAGCGGGCTTCAACCAAGGCATGTATGCCTCTGCCAGTTCCAGCGGGCTGTCAGTGGTGTAAGCCATGGCCAGTGCAAAATAGCAGCTGAGTTCTGACTCAATGTTTTTGTACAGAGCGAAGCCTGTATACTTTACGGTCTGAAAAGCCTTGGTAAGCTTGTCATAGTATGACAGCTTGCACTTGACAAAGCTCAGCTCACTCCAATGGACACCCCAGCACTGCCCTGATCTTTGCTTCCTGCTCCCCCTTGTCTTGGAGCGAACATGGCTTGAGGGAGCAGAACCCAGGTTTAGGATTCTAGCTGCATCCCTCACCTTTCTTAGCTGGATGGAATGCTGTGTGTTTTTAATAGCCAAATTCCTTGACAAGTAGCTATAAAAGTGTGCCATCAGCCCCAATCTGAGCATTGCCTTCTTGTCCTCCCTTTGTGAAACTGCTGCTCTGCTTTGAGTCCAATTGGTATTTCCCAGCTCGCCTTCAGAAAGCAGCTCCTCAGCGAGGGTGTCCCAGAGAAGGAGGCAGATTTTGTATGCCTCTCTGCAGCACGGAGCATTTGTCTTGCATGTTAACAACTTCACCACTTCCCCCCTGGCATCGTTGGCTGGAAAGCCTTTACGAGTCCTAGAATGGAAAGTGCTTGATGTGACACATTGTATGTAAGCCTCGCTGAGGAGAGCTTTTGCATGATGTTTGGGTCTGACACCATAAATTACCGGGTCGAAGTCCAGGTCTGTCCCATGACTCATGTCCTCATCGAGTCTCTGGCACTCATCCATGTCTTCTGCCGAAGACACAGGTGCTAACTTGCCAAAGTGATGTTTAGGGGCGGAGTGTCAAGGGCACACTCACAAGTTAAGTGAGAACTCTTGTGGTATACATATAACCACTGACTGCACATTCCTTCACAGTCAGTGCCCACCCATGTTACTAACACTATTGTGGATCAACATGCTGAGCCTGTATACATAACATAGGTTTCATCTGCTTTTGCGCAAAAATGAGCAAGACAAGAGTTCACAACGAGGCAGAAGGAGAGGGCCTGAGGGACTCCAGCTCACCTGCACCTGGATTAACGTGAAAGCCAAGCTGAACATTACCTGGTGGGGGCGAGCAGGAAGGACCGAGGGGGCGTTTTCAAGCTTCTGGTGAGCGTCCATTGCTGTGAGGTAGTGTTGCGGATCAGTTGGTATTGTTCTTGTGAGCTAAAAAGATAACACTCACACACAGTGGAACTTCATGATAGAGGGTAACCCTAACCGAGGACATTGGGGATGTTGCACTAATCGCGGTCGACGCCTAGCGCACTTTTTTCGGTGTTGTGAGTGTCCTCAATCATGACTGTCCATGAACTCCTCATTTTGTGGTATTTGAACGATTGCTGTGTGAACGATAACAGGGAGATGCAGGTGGGCACGCGCTGGAATGCGAGGCGGATAAGCTTGTTCATGTACGTTATACCCTCTCCGGCTGAGGGTGCGGTGAAGTTGAACAGCATAGAACACTCTATCGTGTAGCGAGGCGCTGTGTTGTTGATCACGTAATTGAACGATGCGGAGGCCTGGTACAGTCGGTGGACTTTGAACTTGTCCACAAACAGGTGCAAGATCAGATCCCGATCGTAGACCTTGAGCGGATTGAAGCTGTGGTTCCCAGTGCCGCCCCTCAAGCCCCTGCAAATCTTTTTGTACATACTGGGGCATCGCTTGCCCAGTGACAGAGCCGAGATGTCCCGAGAATCATCGGTGAGCGAACTGAGTTGAGCATACATATTCTCCACGTGCTTGGGAGCACATAAACGGCCTTCGGCTAGGCATGTGTACACCATGGTAGCCATGCTCTCGAACAACGCGAGGCCTCCCATGAAACTGTACTTGGTCTTCATCTCCGTGGTAAGGCGTTTTAGCTTTGCCAAGTGCGGGCACAGCTTTTCAAACACCCCCTCCTGGCAAACCATCTCGAACGGGTGAACATTTGACGTATTGTACAGGCATGCATATGCGGCAAGGCAATCATGGGTTTCGCCGCCCGAGCAGCCGCAGTCTCTGTTGCGGAACATAGCTTGCAGCGAAGCCATCCTGCGCTGCTCACCTAGGTCAGTGATAGCCTTGGTCAGCATGCCCTTGGGCAGTGTCACGTGTTTGTGAATCATAATGTCCAAGAAGGCCTCAGGCCTTTCCCTGGTGATCAGTGACTCCATAGTGTACTCAAACACGATTAATTCCTCTACATTCACACAAGTTGTCACGCCGTTGGCCCCCAAATCAGTGACCAGTCCTTCGAGATGGTTAAGAAATGTTGTGTAGGGTTGTTGCTCCTTGACACAGTAGCCCTGAGAAAACAACTCCTCAGCTGACATGGCATGGATCAGGCTGGTCAAGAGAAACGGCAATAAAGACAACCATAGTGTGTCTGCCAGATCAGTGGAAGCACTGTTATATATGCATGGTCAGGTGGTTCTCTTTTTTTTAATTAATTAACTCACATGAGGACAATTGTAGTTTTTTGCAATGCTTTACTTTTATTTTTATTTGTAATTGACTTGCATAACACTCACACACAGTGGAACTTCATAATAGAGGGAGTCACAGAGAAAACACACAGAGCCTTAATTCTGATTCATTCATCTTTTGCTGACATTGTAGTAATTAGTGTGCACAGCAGCCTGCATCACAGCCATATCCCTCTGGTGGGTGCTTCATAGGGATATAGCCCCAGGGCAACGTGTCCCCCATAAGGAAGCTGATGCAACCCTTGCACTTCATGAGATAATCGTACTGCTGATAAGTCAGCGTTGTTGAGATGGCTTCCATGATCCGTTGAGCCACACTGAAATGTGCTGGTTGAAACTTGTCAATTTTGAACATCTTCAGCCAGCTGGGAACATCATTGTGTTGGTCACTCCTCTCAAATATGCAGGCCAGGCCATCGACAATCATCTCAACCAAAACACGATACTCTATCTTGGCTGACTTATCATGGTGCTCCAGGTGATGATTGTTCTTGCGGTAATGCTCCCTAAAGCCCATATCAGCAAGGATTGTAGTGAGCTTCTGGGCATCCTCATCATCCTTAAAGCCAGGGTTTTTTGCCATTCATTTTCAAATTGTGCCGCTCAATGTTGTTGGCCATGATCCCTGAGTAGGCGGAAGCTTCCAACCTACTTGTTTTGCTCACGTCATGGCAAATAAGTTGCTAAACAAAACGGTGGTCTTTGAGGAGGTCGACTCTGCCTCTTTCGTACTCCTTTATGCACGAGGCCACAAGACTACCGATAATTGTCACATACATGGTGTTTGTCAGCAAGGCACGGTAATGGTGGTCACTTGGGAGCCCTTCGGCGAGTGCTTTCTTGCAGTCTTCAGTCCATTTGCCTTTCTGCGCAGCACTCGCAAGGGCATGAGCAAGAATTGTAGTCTGGTGTTTTGTGTTGATGCCAGGTTTCTTAGTTATTTTCTCCAAAAAACGTTGGAGCAAACCAGGCTTGTAGGAATATGGTTCTATCCCAAGGGGGTCTTTGCGTTTTTTTAAAAACAAAGCCTTGCGGGAAGCCATGGTTCTGCTGAGTGGGAGCTGTTCAGACTCTGGTTGCTTTGATATTCCTACATGTACAATGCACCATTAGTAAAACCAAAGCTAGGACTGTCCCTGCTCCAATGCTCATTAATACCCACAGATTGAAATCTCGGCAGCGGTAAAGAACATGCTCCTTTTTCTTACCACCAGGATTTGCCCAGACCAAACATGTGTACCGATCAGTTGTTATTTTTTAAAGCACAAGGATGCTGCATCAGCGTTAGGGTGAATTTGTCATTGCCTTGGTACAAGATGTCCTCGAGGAAGAGTCTTGAATATCCACTGCCATTGATTTGCAACAGGGGGATTCTTGAGAATCCACTCTCCCTGTACCAATACACAGAGCTGAAAGAGGTTTCATTGTTCAACGGGCACCTGAGGTGTAATGTGTGGGACAACAGCTTTTTTGAGGTTCCAGTGCCACTGACTCTTGTTCTATGTTTGCCAGGAACGCTGTAGGTATTTTTCACCACATCCACATAAGAGTTTGTTCCATTTCCCTCTGCACTGTATGTCACTGGCTCATGTACTGTGGTTAGTGTTGTTGGGTTGAGCTCAGTCAAGAGCTCGATTGTTGAGGTTTTGATGAGAGATGTGGTTTATGAACGTTGCTGCGGCGCTGTGGCAGAGGAGGAAAATCAGGTACGGTACGATTACCATGATCTTCATATTGGCGTGGGTTTGAAAAGCTCAAGAGTTTTCTCAAGAATGCTAAATGTGAAGGCATCCGTCCTGTTTGTCGGTCACAAAGCCCTACTTTTCTTTTGATTTGATATAATTGGTCTGCAGTGTGAAAGTGAGTGAACGTAAGGATTACGAGTAATGTACCAAATAGCTAGCAAGCATGAAAGCAGGGAAATTGTAATTGCGGCAATGCACATCCAGCCACTGCCGCTTAATAGGAACGCGCATTTCTGCTTCGACATGCTACCTTTTTCACTCTGGTTGTCCCTGGTGATCGTAGCTAAGATATCCACAGCCTTTTTTTCCAACTGCTTCAGCCTGTCTAGAGTTCCCTTTCCACGGTCCAGGAGTGCTGATGCGCGCTCAGCATTCTTAATAGCCAACTCTGTGGTGTGAGTTAACTCAGGACCTGAGAGCAACTTGGGGTTTATTACGCATGTGGGTTTACGCACTTGACGAGGTGGAAGAGCACTAACTAGTGTGGGCCTCAGGCCAGGTGGGGACCTCATCTCATACATCCTGGTGTGAGGCTGGTAACAGAGTGGACCAAAGCAGTGTTCGCCACATACCACTGGACAAGAGAGGCCCAGGGACATGTCCTCATCAGGCTCACAATCCACTAAAACTTCATCAGCTAGAGCAGGCTCCTTGCATAAGCCCCTGGGATCGCACAGGGGCTCAGCGTAGTCTACTCTACCATCTGTGACCATGGGCCGCTGTAACCAACATGTCTCGTTTCCTGTTCCAATGTCCGTGAATGCCATGTACCAGCGAGACAGCTTGGTAAGGGTAAAACGGGTGCGTCGCGCAACAATCACGATACCTTTGTAGCTGCTACGGACCACGTTGAGGAGGGGAGTGTCGTTGAAGGGCTCTGCTTGATCTTGCAGGCCTGGATAGCATCCAGTCATATCAGAGATGACAACACCCTGTGAGCATATGGCCAACCTATGCTGTGCCCCGTTAACTACGGCCGTGGCCACAGACAGTCGTGCTGCCTCCTGTAGCGCATCACTCCTCCAGTCCTCATTCTGGTAGATCACTTGCTCTGTGAGTGGTGCGGTGCTTTTGCGGATGGAGTCTGAGGAGAAGCTAGATACTTGGCCATTGGTGAACTCCTTGGTCATCTTCTCCATCATCTCCCGATAGGGCCTCAATATGTCCAGTGCATTTCCTGACTGGTGTTTGGCTTGCAGCATCTCCAGGAGTGCCATCACTTCAGGCTGAAATGTATCATAGCCCTCATGCAGGTGAGTGTCGGACAGAGCCTCCATATCGCTGATGCTAGCCTCAAGTTTTGACACGGCCCTTTTGAACTCAGCATTGGCTTGCTGGAGGACAACATCTGTTTCCCTCCATTTACCAGTAAAGCAAAGCGCGTTACACGCTCAAGTGTGAGACACTGCGGGCAGGCCCTTGCACATGCTGACTGAACAGTTCATGTAGGGGCCAAATCTCAATTTCTTCCAAAAGGAGCTCAGTGAGAACACATAAACCACAAGCTCTGAAGAAGTACGAATCTTCCACCTGCCCGCTGGCAAGATCACTCTGTAGTCACCAGGCAGCTGAGTGTTACGCACACCCGCATCGATCTCAGGGTGCAGCTGAGTCTCTGCTGCTACATAGGCCCCGTTGCTGTGGGGTTCATGTGAATGAGAAGGTGCTAGGGCATAAGGGGAAAGAGATGAGATGGCACAAAGGAAGAGCAGTGGAGCTGCCTGCCACCGCGCTTGACAGCTCACTTGCATTTGCCACCTATCAGGGCTCTGTTACGATCCCTCTGGGCAAAGTAGAAGAGGAAAACTATAGCTAAGGTGATTAGTACAGTCAGTATCATGGTAATGATGCATATGCCATGAATGGTATTTGCTAAGGCTTCCATAGCCGGTGGCTTCAGCTCTCGCGCCCATTTGGCACCTATGGCCAACTCCTTCAGGTCCTTCTCAAGCCTGAACATGTGATACATGGACGAGCTCAGGCACCACTCAAGGTGAGCGAAGGACTTGTCCGATGCTCGCGGGGCGCTGATCAATGATGTACCGCAGTGCAGCTTGGCCAGAGTCTCTAGAATGATTCTTGTTGCTCTTTCTGCTTCTGCAGACATCTGTTTCAATTGAGCTATGGTGGCTTGGGCACCGTCGTCGGTGAAGAAGGGGTGATATGTGTAGGGCACTTTGGCCTCAATGGAGCCCAGCATAAATGGCTTTAAGTTGCATGGCACCCTGATACGGCGGGCACCATGGTACACCTCAAAGTTTACGGTGGTGGTGTTGCTATCATAGGTATCCACAGCGACCGGTACTCCAAGCCCTCCCTGGGGCCAGGAATCTGCATAATCAGCAAGCACCAAGCAGAATGGGGAGCCCTTCAGGCATGCATCTGCTTGCGAAGACAGGAAAATATATATATATATATTGACCATCCTAATTGAAGG